>NC_087518.1:10440361-10740361 GCF_963921805.1 Phalacrocorax carbo
TTGCAGCAGTGATGCACATGCAGGGCTGTGCATGCAGGGTAAAGAGTGCCCATCCCCTTGCCAGCTTTGCTTTCATGCCCACCTCATTTCCTCGCCTGTCTTCAGTTCCCAACCTAGGCAAGAGAGCACTGAAAATACTGTAAAAGGGGAAAGTGTGAATGAGAGAGGTTAGCCCAAACGCCTGTGTCTCCATCCCACGGCTGCCTGTCAGACCTGCATCACAGACCTCTTGTAATGAGCCTGGGTAAAACTTCCTAAGGTGAATTCTTCAGTAGCTTAGAGATTTTGTAAAACACAGAAACTAGCAAAAGAACTCAGTTCATGCTGTCCTCCTTCCCCTCTAGCATTCAGGCACACAGAGAGAGAGTCACTTAGGGAAAGATTTTGACTTAAGTGATCTCATTCGGCACATTATGTTAAATCATTTCAGCAAGAATACCTATTAGTAATCATTTCCAGTTCCAGGGAGGATGAAGGAGGCATTTTGGCATGTGACTCAAGAACCCGCTGGGCTGCTTCTTCAGGCTGGCAAAACAGGGGAACTGTGGTGAATTCAGAAGTTTAGTCAAACAAGCCTGAAGTTTAATTCTCCATGAGCGGCTTTGACTGTGACGTGCCTTTGCTCTGACTTGCAGACAGTGTCTCGTGTGCTGCTGGGCACAGAGCCTGGTGAAGGGCTTGAAACCTGCACAGCTGCACTGAACTGTTTGGGCTGCTTCCTACTTAAAGATAAGGTGTATAATGAAGAGATAAATAAGCCCTAATCCAGGTCCTGCTAGACAAAATGGAAAGATGCCCAACAGCTTCTGTGAGCATTGGATTGAAATATTCATGAAAATTAATGGCATGCAGAGCTAATAGGCTGTTCCTTGGCCTCAGAATTATACCACACCTTCTGGGAACATATTGTAGCCTGCTGGTACATCAGACTGCTGCATCTGAACTCCCTTGGGGCCAGGCTTTGCTTTCTTTGCACCCTGCATGGGTAAACCCATGGAAAAGGAGGGAAGCAGCACAGACTATAAATTGTTGTATTTTTTAAAAAAAAACCAGGTCTGTTTTCCCCAGGTACAAGTCTATTTCCCTGTCCTCTGATGTGGCAGCAAATAAATTCTTCCCCGTAGGCTGTGGATTTTATCCTGGTCTTGCCAATGTTGCTCTTTCTGACTGAGAGCATCCGAGGAGGTTCTGCTAGCCAAGGAACATAAGCCTTTCCCAGTTGCTTCATGAGTCTTGTGATTTTATAGCGACTCCAGCAGGGCAAGTCAGATTAACTGTGCGTGAATATTTCCAACTGAGAGTATTGCAGCAGAAGCTAGAACTGTGCACATAATTATGTTTTGGAGTTGTTAGCTGAACGGACAAAAAGACATTTTGAGTTGACATTAAACATTTTTTTTTTCCATCAAACAAATCTCCTTTTTGAGTTAAAGAGCATGATTTGTTTTCTGGACCATAATATTTTATCTGATTATGATTTGAAACCCCCCTGGAGACTGCTGGCATGCCCTGCAAGCTTCTTGCATGTGCTCAACCTACATATGGTAAAACTGACAAATTTGTCAGTAGGGCCCAGCAGGAATACTGGGAGACAACCTGTCATCACATATATCTCCCTAGAAGGAAACCCCACTATTTGTGGTATTTTCTGCCCTTTCCAACCCTGTGAGGCATTTCTTAATTTAATACCTGCAATCTCTGAGACCTTCCTGTATACTGCGTATATTGCTGCACTTATTTTAAGATAGCAGGATACCATAATCAGATCTGATTAAGAGCCATTTCGTTCACCAATATCTTCCATTGGATCTAGAGAAGTGGAATCAGCTCAACTATAGAACAAATTAGAAGTGGTTGGAAGGGTTCCCATTAAGGCAGCCATCCCTCATGATCACACACATGCCCTTTACACCTAGACTTTGTCTGGAAGGTAATGTACATCTGGCATTTTACATATCATCGTGTAGTCTCATTGACCTCTAGCCCGGCTGTCTATCTGCATTCCATCACTGCTCTTGCTGCTTCTTACCCTTTTCTACCTCAAGGTTTTCTACAGTCATTTTCCTCATAGGTAAAAAATATCATCTCCCAGAAATCACTTACATTTAGTCTATCATATAGCAGAGACAAATTATTGTGACCATTACAGAAGAACTCTTGGCCCCTTCTGTAGGATGTTTACCACGTTTACTTTTGTGTCCTTGATGGTAGTTCGTTGGCAAGTGACTTAGTGACGCAGAGCCTCCAACCAAAGACAAGTTGCTGATAAGGGGATTAAAATTAACATGGTTTCTCAGGACTTCTTATTCTGTCAGTGTTTGGACTTGCTTAGATGCTCAGGTGCTTCTTGTGTATTCCCAGTCCCGAAGGTAAAACTTATTCTTTGGTGCGCAGTGTAAGCTGAATTCATGCTGGTGGGGAGAGCATGCCCCATTAGTATCCTAGATACTCAGCTTTTTGGAACAGATGAGATGGAAAGTAAACAAAACTATCAGGGAGTTGGCATTTTCCAGAGAGATTTTTCTTTTCTGAACTGAAATGTTGCCATAAACTTAAAATGAAATACTCCCTTGCATTCTGTATAAGGTTCAGGGTATGGGAGAAGCTAGTTAGTAACCCCCAGACCAAACCGCACTGAAACCCAATGCACTGCACAACAGATTACTTCAACAGTTTGTTCTGCCAATAGCAAGATTTTCAAGAGTCCCTTCTCAATACATAGATCTGGTTCTGATATGACCAGTAGCTCACAGTGATCCAACCTTCTCACCCATACACAGCTATGTAAAGTTGCTATGGTTTTAGCTTGTGAACCCACAAGGAAAGAGATGTACCTTGTAATTTAGGGCAGTTCCTTTACCTGCTGTCTTGCAAATGTGGATCACAGTACTTTGAGCTTTGTCCAGTGGAGGTTCAAATACCAGGTACCTGGGAAGTGATCAGCTCATAGAAGCCACCATCTGAACTGGTTGTTGCTGGCAGTTTCATTGGCTCAGCCAGCACTGAATCAGCAGCTTCAGTGGTTCAGATGTGATGCTATCTGTCACTTTCTAAATATGACTTCTGTAAATGAAGGTGGAGGTATATTAATGGAGCCAAGTGTTCTTTCTGGTTGGGAAGTAAATAAAAGTCTGATGGGATGGGTTTACCAATAACTGCAAGGTCAAGTTAATTTATTTTTTGAGTCAAAAGAGTGAAAAAATATATAGATATGAGAAATAAGCTTTCCAGATATGTGCTTGTGTTCTGGTTTTGTTCATTTTTTGGAGGGGGAAAAGAAAAACCACGATGCTTTCTTTTGCCTTTATATATTTGCCCACTGTGGTTTTTGTTTGTTTGTTTGTTTGTTTTATTCTGGGGAAATAAAAGTGTGGAAGGAAGCTGGACCAAAAGAGAGTTAGAAAAAAACTGCCACTAATCCTAAAATAGAAAATAGAGAACTGAATGTGGTTTTCAGAAACCAAAATGACATGGTGACAGTTTAAGTTGAAACAAAAATCACCAAACCTCTTATTTAGGAACTTTTAAATATGAAATTTTTTATGAAAACAAAAGTGAAAATTATAAAGTATGGAGAAAAATACATCCTTTTTAATAAACAAGTACTTCTACATTTGCATATATGTTTATGGGCATACACTTTATGGATATACATTTATAGGCCTACACATATGAACAGAGTGGAGGGCTCAGATGCACATGGAGTATATTTTTTGGCCCCCTCTAAGATGAGGAAGAATGCTGTATTTTTACATTTTCTATTGTAGCATGCTATAGCTGTGTGCTTGGGTTTTATTCATAGACTTAGTGTTTGTAGGAACTTGTGGACCTTCTGTTTTCCACAGAAATGAATGGGATTTGAGCATCTACATCTCTGAACAAGATCTGATTATGTCATGCCTTTGGTCAGTATTTCTGCTACAACAATCATCAGTGAAACAGTTAACAACACTGAAATATAAATTGCCCTCCTTGAGGCTCCAGAGTTAACACCTTTCTAATACCAGCTTGCTGTGGTTTCACAGTTAACACCTCACCTCTTTCTGTAGAAGACAACACTTTACATTACAGCTTGTGGTCTTGCAAAAAAGCTACAGAGTTTATCATAGGCAAGTCTCAGCTTTATGCATTTAAAACAGTAGCTAAAAAATTCATTGCCAAAGATAGATCAGGCCCCGTTCTTTACCATCATTGCCTTGCCATATGTTAAGAAGGACTTAATGTGTATAAATGGCAAAGGTACAAAATTATTTCAGGCTAGATACTGCAGGAATATGGCTTCCCTTTCTAGATGTGTTTGCTCAAAATTATTTTCTGCTCTTTTGGGGCCTGGTGATGCAAGTCTACAGGCCAGTTGCTGGGATGGCAAGGACTCAGGTCTCCCAGTGAGCAGACTTGGCAAGGGATTAAGCCCATGCGATATCAGGAAGAAGGCTAATGGTAAAATGACTGCAGAATGAGAGTGGGTATTGCTTTTGTTGCAATGTTTTTGCCCTGAAGGTAGTCCAAAGAGACCACAGACCTGTTCCCATACTGGGAAAGAAAATGTTCATTTCAGTTTCAGAAAGGAGATTTTAACAAATCATAGCGGTGGAGTGAAAATTTCATTTGACAAAGTGTCAGGATAATTATACACAATTTGGTTTTGTTTAAATATGTTAAGCACCATTGTTTCTTTTCCATGTTAAGGATTGACTTGAGTGCTAGGTTGCAGCAGTTTTCCTTAATTGCTTTAATCCTTGGCCTTAAGAAAATGAATACTTTAAATTTACACTTGTTAAGTACACTGCTAATGAAGAAAAGGCTTTAGCGATCTTTGGCAGACAAAACTATATGTAAAAAAAGAGAAAGCAAAGAGGAAAAAGAGAGAGGGAGAAGCTAATCGCCAAACCATTCTGTTAATGCTTATTTTAATCATCCTGCCTGCCCTTCCTGGCAGACAGAGCCATTAGGCTGCAGAGGCAGGAGGCGAGCTATCACCGTCAAATGGCGCTGATGTTGAGAATTGGGCCCAGGAGTGCAATTTGACTTGTCAGTTTATATAGACATAAAGCTTCATTGTTGTGCACAGACACAACTGGCTTTTTAAAAGTCTATTTCCCTCCTGATGATGTGAGAATCTGCTCCCCTCTCTCCTACTGTTCTCCAGCCCTCAAATTTATTAGATAGCATTTATAACCCTGCACCGGGTTTACGTGGCACTGCGGGGGCAGGTGGGCCTCCGCCGTGCCACGAGCAGACCACAGCGACCACAATTCCCAGCTTTGAGCCAGAAGGTACCTGTCAGGGTGGGGGAAATGAACCGCTTTAACTCCCACACTGGGTGAGGTCTTGTTGCAGGGATCTTTAAAATGCCCATGTAACTGGAAAGTCTTCAGAATTGTTAATTCTCTATGGAATTATGTGTGTTTTAAAACACACAGGATGCTTAGAAGAAGAGAGGAGCTAACAGTGTTTCCCTTTGGGGGCAATAATGAAAAGACTCCAAAATTTAATTAATTACAGGAAGCATATGATCTGTTTTTAAAAACAGCTCATGTTGCTATTTTCCATATATAGGAAACTTTTATCTTTCTGACAACTAACTTGTGTGCTAACAACTTATTTTGGCTGAAAATGTCTCCCCATATTGCAGGAAGCCACTGAAAGGGTTTCAAGTAGGGCAGTGCAACATTTTACCCAAATTTCAGCTTTTGCATTCTGCAAAATGGAAAAAAGTGTTTATTGGTGCCCACATTGAGCAGTGGCATTTACTGCTTCAAGAAAAAGCAAGCTTCAAAATCCCACTTGACTGAGTTGAAACCTAATTATAGCTGTCCAAGTGCAGGTATTCCAATAACCAGGGAAAGCAGGGAAATAAGGCAGCCTTTGTCCCACATTGCCTGGACAGCTGCAGCATTGTGTATGGAGCTGGCAAAGAATCCCTTCCTGCATTTAATTACAAAAACGGATCATGAGTTTGTAGTAAACATATAAGCAAATCCAACTAAACATTTGTATCTCCCTTTTGCCTATGTAAATTACTTCTGTAGACTGGCAATTTGCTTCTAGGGTCTGTAATCTCTGTGGAAGTGGGAAGGTATTGCAATAAATAGAGTTTTTAATGGAAGGCCTATTTTTAGATATTTTTTCTTGAACGATCACTTTTTTTCTTCCTCTTTGTAAAGAAAAAAGTCTATTCTCATTCATTACATTAGTGTCTTTGAAGTGGCAAATGCACACAACTTCCAGATCACGTACAGCCTGGGAGTTATGCAGGATTTTCTTCAGCTGAAGCATGATTGTGAGCAGTAATTGAGATTAGCTCCCCAGGAGAAGGGACTCTGCTCTCCTCCTGATTTTTTTCTCAGTAAAATACTTGCACTTAATGCATTTATGAGTAGACTCTAAGTGCTAAAATACTTTCTTCCCATATCCTTGCCATTTCTGTGGCAGTCTTACTGAAGAAATAACAATACATAAAGCTGCATAAACACTTAAGGTCTTAGGTGTCTGCTTCCTCTGGCACTTTCAAATTTTCAATTTGAAGATAATTTCATTTCACACCTTCACATCTGAAGTGCCTGTTTTTGGAGACCTCAGAGTACTTTTTTTTACATATGTTAATTAAGTTTCCTACCAGCTCTGTGAGTGCATTAAGTAATAATACTTGCAGGGGCGATGCAGAGAGGTGAAGGGACATTGGGAAGTTATGGAGTGAGTCAGCGTAAAGCTGCTGAGTGCAGATACATTCATGAGTCTCTGAACAAGCGAAAGGAGGGAGGTGGATTGATGTCCCATCTACAGCTACATGGAGTAATCCTACACGTGAAGTTCATGCTTCCTTTTAGGAGACTGTGGCCCTAAGGCAGCTGATAGAGAGACTAGGATGTGCTTTGAGCAACGTTGAAAACTTGGGTGGCTTCAAAGAAATTTGCTTCAGCTTTGTCCTGGAGAATAGTACTGCTGGCATTTACAAAGTCAGGCTGTCACCCAGGAGTACACTGGCTTAATTCAACTAAGGCCTGTGAGCTATAGCAATTGCTACTCTCTGAAGGTGGGCACCTCAGGTATTTTAAGAAGAGATGACATGTTCCCCCACTTGTAGATAAGAGTGGTTTTACTAGAGCTGGAGGTCTCCCTTCACTTGTGTGGTGTCATAAATGGGTTCTCAGGTGGAGTTTTCTAAGATAAGCAAAACAGCCAGGATCTTGCTTGCCATTGACTTTCAACAAGTCAGATGTCTAAACGCCTTAAAGACTTTTGAAAAGCCAGCACTTTATCCTTCTGTATTAGGTTGTGGTGAGCAGTATTGACACTCAGCAGGATGTTATCGGCATGTGATTTTCTCCTCTCATCTTGCACAAGGGCATGAGGCAGAATTGCCCTTTGTGCTGTGTGAGCAGAGGAGCTTTGGATTGATGTAGCAGCACTTCATGTTTCTGGGTTGCTCTCGTGAACATGTGCAGAAGGAAAATAACAGTAGAACAAGGACAGTTCCCAGGTTAGATAATGTGTTCTGTTGATTAGCATACTTTACTTTTAAGTGCAGTAAACATAATGAAGCTGAGAACAATCTGGTGTTTTTCCACCACTTTTAGCAACATCTTGTCATTTTAAGCTGCTGATATTTCTTCTCTGGTACTACCTGGTGATCCTTTTTATGCATTTATTACTGTTGCTTCTTCTCAAGAAATAAATTTGCTGAGAGTAAAGAAAGTTGCTCATTAGGGCAATGTAATTAAAGGAAAAGTAGACATCATGCCAAGTTCCGTTTTCTCTACAAAGTGCCACCTTGGAGATTGCCTGAAACTCAATTACTTGTTGCTATGCTTATTAGGGAGAACAATGTGCTGAAATGATCCCTACTCCTAAAAACCTTGTTTTCTACATGTGAATCATATTAGTATTTTTTTCTTTAGTGCCTTAATCACTCTGTATAAAATGGGTCTATTTCTAGAGGGAGAATGGGGAAGGTGGGCCGCATGGTGGGTGTTCTCTGAATTGCCACTCTCCATGGAGAGTTTCTTGTTTCCTGCTGGTCCACAGTAATTTTTGTTTGTTATTGTTTTCTTTTAATTACATGGAACAGCATTTATTAGCAAATTACATCTTGATAACCAGTTTTCCTCTGGTGAAATGAAAACATTCATCCTCTTCTTTACTCCTTTCCTCTGGGGGAGGGAGTATACAGTATCTTCCATGTCTCAGTCTCTTCTGTCTTACCCCATGGTTTCACCAAGACAAATCACTTCTGCAACAGAAAGCTGCCATTAACACTTGCTAAATAACCTGTTCCAAACCAGCGCCCAGCTTTTCTCCCCACTGTGCAACCCTGGTATCTTCCTACCATCCTCCTAATATGGTGTCTTCAGCTTCCATGAGGAAGGCTGTTCCTATGGCCCAAAAAACCTGCGTGCCCCTGCATCAAGCTGTCCTACAGGGACCTGTGAATAACAGACTTCTGTTGAGGGCTTTGAAAGAGACCTGAAGCCATGAAGGAAACATCATGTACTCCCATCTAGCCCACAACACACATGCCCTCCTTAGTTCTCTGCTCAACCCTACCCCTCTAAATGCACAGGCAACCTGTTAACTGGATATTCCAGCAGAAGTGAAGGACAGAAGTCTTAATCGTGGTAGTAAGTAGGGCCAAAACTGTCATGGGAATGTGGGGAAATTGCCTGAAGTTCAAATCTGTGGTGACCAAGCTCAACTGAGTACCAGTAAGTTCCCCTGAAATTCTCCATCAAAAATGCAACAAGCAATCATAAAATAATTGTGCACAAACCTCATTTTGATCAGGATTGTTCATAGGAGTGGCTGAATGTTGAAAATATCTAAGGGAGAGAGAGGGATGTCATTTGTTCATAGGCAAAGGAGAGATGAGCTCGACTGAGAAATCTTTGCTCCCAGAGTGGAAAAGAACTGGAGAAAATGTAAGGCTCTTCTCGCTGATGCATGTCTGCGCATATGAAGAGGGGGCTAGTCGAAGTACCAGAAGTGTCTTATATAGCATGTAAACTATGAATTATATGTTATATGAATACACGGTTCCTAAAAATCGCTCTGTGTTTTCATATCAGAACGAAATGCAGGACTGGATAGTTAAGCATTCCTTCTCCCTCTTTCATGTCAGAATATTTCAGTCCTTTTATGTAGAGTGCAAGAGGACATGATTGAAAAGGGAAGTCCTACCCTTTGATGTTTATTTGTTGCATTATCCACTTTTCATGGCTCTATTATTCCAGAATCCTATTGAGCCATTCATTGCTGAGTGGAAATCTCCACTGCTGTCAGTAGGGAAGTTCTGCCTCTAAATCACATAATTTGGCCCCTGTTACTTAACTTGGGGCCAGATTATCAAAAGTGTTGAGCACCAGCTTTCCAAAGGCTTAGCACCTCCCACTGAAGACAGATTTTCAAAACTGCTCAACACAGAGCAGCTCCTGGTGTGACCCCTTAAGGACAGATTTGCAAAAGAACTCAGCAGTTTCCTTTCACCAAGGAGCTGAGCCCTTTCCAAAATCTGTCCAGCTTTGTTTAGCACCAAGCTAGAAAATGAGGACTTCTGAAAATATGGCTTTTAGCAAACTCTCTGATATGGAAAATAGTTAGAAACAACAGGAAGGACTTGAAACAAGTGTTTGAGAAGAGACAAATCTCCGTGTTTCAAGATGTGCCAGTTTTTATTGACTGATAGAGGGGCTGGGAGAAAATTTTGGATATGAACAGGTTTTCCCATAATTTCCCACTAGGAGGTTTCCTGCACATTCCCCTGCAGCAGCTGCCAGGCAGGATGCTGGAGCAGAGCACCGCTGTGCTGAGGCAGCATGGCAATTCCTGTGTTCCCAAAAATTCATTTGCTTAGCAAAATGTGATTTGTAAACAAAGTAGCACAAAACAGCCATTATTCTTCCACCATCTTTCCCGGGGAAGAAAGGAAAAGAAAAAGGAAAGAAAAGGAAGATAAAAGGTAAAGAAAAGGAAGAGAAAAGGAAAAGAAAAGGAAAAGGTAAAGAAAAGGAAGAGAAAAGGAAAAGAAAAGGAAAAGGTAACGAAAAGAAAGGAGAGGAGAGGAGAGGAGAGGAGAGGAGAGGAGAGGAGAGGAGAGGAGAGGAGAGGAGAGGAGAGGAGAGGAGAGGAGAGGAGAGGAGAGGAGAGGAGAGGAGAGGAGAGGAGAGGAGAGGAGAGGAAAGGAAAGGAGAGGAAAGGAAAGGAAAGGAAAGGAAAGGAAAGGAAAGGAAAGGAAAGGAAAGGAAAGGAAAGGAAAGGAAAGGAAAGGAAAGGAAAGGAAAGGAAAGGAAAGGAAAGGAAAGGAAAGGAAAGGAAAGGAAAGGAAAGGAAAGGAAAGGAAAGGAAAGGAAAGGAAAGGAAAGGAGAAAGGTTCATTTGCGCCTTATAAAAATGGGTTGAATTTTTCTTTTGAAATTTAAAACCAAGATTTCCATTGCATGCACTACACTGCCTTTTTCTCCAAATACGCTTCCCTGATGGGGCTAGCAAGAAAAATGTCTGTAGAAGAGTCTGTGTAACCTGGGAAACTTATGGGTTAATAGGTGAGTGTTAGTTCTTGACCTGGGAGTTATTGCAGGCAGGTGGCAATGGAGAATGTAACGGGGAGAGGGCATTTCAGTGTATAAAAATGCAAGACTTTAGGCTTTAACTGTAGGCAGCACTTGAGCTCCTTGGAAAGTAGTTCTGATAAACTTTTCTGTTTCAGTAAACTGAAACTGCACATCTTGCAAGTGTCTACTGGAAGGTGAGTTTTACACTCCCACGTGGGAGCAGGCAAAGGAACCCTAAAGCCTCAGCAGTCAATTTGGGACCTGGCAGAGTCCAATGCAAAACAGCCATTTTTTTGTTTGATCTCTGGAGCTGCACAAAATACCTAGAGAGCCTTGGCTCATCTTGTGATCAGTTCTCTGAGATTCCCCTGTGAATTTAGGATGGGCTTTTCCTTTGGTTAACCAGCCCCACTTGCATTTCGTTTCACTTTGACATAGGTACTTTTTAAAATACTGAAATGGATGAAAAAGAAACAAAGTAAAGGAGGAGGAGCAGGCTTGGTAAAAGCCTTTATCATTGTTACGGGACTGGGCAGCTTCTGTGATTATCCCTTGCCTTGTTCAACAGTGTATAATTTAATGATTGCATCCAGGGCATGCTATTAATTTTCTTTTCTACTTCTGCAACCCCAGAGCTCATTCGTTCTTTTTACTATTCCCCACTTGACGTGTGTGTATGTCTAGGGGGAGGGCAGTGGCTAAAGAAGTGTTATGGATTTCATATCTTTGCTTCATCTGCCACATTATAGCAAATGACAGTTGATTAGGTCTTTCTATAGATCATTACCAATTGTTTTCTACCTTGCAGATACTGCTATTACGACAAATCTATCATATCCTAGAGATCCTATGCAGCTTGTTATTTCTGCATGATTTATTACACTTGCAGTAGAAATGTTGTTAGCGAACATTGGGGAAGCAGTGAATATATTGAGAAATATCAATGTATCCTCATGTTCTGGCTTGCAGTGACAGTCAGTGATCCATCTCACTGACACTTACCTTGTTAACATTTTGATCAGATGGCAAATTTGTCATTTTTCATGGTAACAAGTATAAGTTTGTACAAGAATTGCAGAAACATGGGGAAGATAAAGGGCCCCTCTCTTAGTTTTTCCCAGTGTGATGTAATCAGTAATCTTTCCGGAAAATGAAATAATTACTTTGTGAAAAAGCTTATCCACTAGAAAATGTGCCAGTGTTAGAAAGCTCAGATTTCTCTTCATTTGAGGATTGAGTGACTTCTCTTTGCAGCCATTACTGACACTTTGATTAACACACCAAACCAACATGAAATGACAATATAGAGCAAAAAGGTTTACAGTCAGATTTTCTCTCCTTGATTGTACTGGGGAACACAAAGATCTTACAAGTAAAAGTGAGGCATTATCTCTGGGAACAGCAGTGTACAAAATACTGAAAACACAATGTTGCAGATTTCTTCTAATCCTCACAGTAAAAGCTCGCTCTCAGCTTGGCTGTCAGCTCTGCAGCTTTCCCATTCCACAGGGTGGGCATGAAAACTGTGCTCAAAGCTCAAGTGGGCTACACAGGGGAAAGTTACAGCCCCTAATGCATTAGAATCATCTCAAGGTCCCAGTGACTCATCTGCACAGCCCACGAACGTAGGGAAAGGGGCAACAAAAAGAGTGGGATGTTGCCTCTTGGAGCAGTACAGCTGTTCACAGTCTCTGTGTACGGCATTAATAAGGGCTTGTCCACGCAAGGGATTGTGTAGGGCAGCACTGATATAAAATCAGCCTGAACAGAGGATGTGTACATGACTCAAGCTTCAGGTCAGGACCAAATCAGACTAAAACCAACAGAAATAGCCCTTCTTCCAGGACTTGCATGAAAGTTGCTTTCATTCAATTATTCTCTTTCAGTTTCATCCACTGAAAACTTCTTGGCTGCATTATTTCAAATATCAGTGAGCCACAAATGGCAAGTGCCAAATGTAATCTCTCAGTCAACATAAGAGAAAAAACAGTGGCCAAACAAACAGGTCTTCATTTTAACCTGATAGCTTAAAAAATACAGACTGGATAGGTCTTGAGAGTACTTGGACTAGAGTTTTATTGAAATGATACAGCTTTTCATTCTCATCTTCACCTAATTGACCAGGGAGATCGGATCCCCGGCTGGGTTTGGTTTTATCTTGTTGCTGCTTTTCTAACTTACTTTATAATGCATTGCCAGGATGTAAATGTTTTGAACGTATTATTAGCAAGGCTCAGATCGTGTTCAGAGAACGCACACAGAAATGGAAAACTGCTTTGGTTGTGTCACTTTGGTCATAACAGTATGGCTTTGAGTTGTTTAATTCTTCTAATGTTATAAATAGCAATGCAATAGTACAGGCACCAGAGAACTCAAGCAGCGAGTCTTAATGCTCTGCAGCAATTTGAGAAAGCACAATGTCATCTACTAGAAGGTCTAATTGTTATGATTAATATTTAGCGTAGGGAAATCTATGTGGAAGGGCTTATATCTGCTTGCTGAATTGAATGAACTACTGATTTTTCAGTTCTTTTTATTTTTAGCTTCTTGTTGAATAGTGGAAAATGTATGAATACATATTTGCTATAGCAATATCTCTTGGACTTTTAAGAGGCTCTGCCTCTTAAAAAGCCACTCTTCAGATGTCTGGTCCAAAGGAGCCGGTGGGCAGCAGCACATTTGCTGCTTGCTGAAGTGTGAGCCGACAGTTTCTAATGGGAGGGACATCGAGGTGCACCAGAGTGCAGAGACGAGACAGATGCAGGAAGAGGGCTGATAAGGTAATATAAGACAGGAGTGAGCTCAGACAGGTGGCAAGGGGTGGCTTTCCTTCCTGAAACCAACTATGGCAGGGCATCTCTCTGATTTATCGGGGCCTGAGGGCACAATCTTTCTTTTTAATAGTGCTGCACCATAAATACAATTGCCTGATAATTCTGGTCATTTAATATGTGCTTCTTCTCACTGAAAAAAAAGGGACCTAATTAACAAGGAAGAAAAATAGTTAATTTCCAGCAAGTATTGCTGAAGGAAGTTGGACAAAATGTTTTCTGGGAGAAAAACTAATAGTGAAATAGGTGCAATGAGAATAGGCAGTGAAGTAAGTTTAGGAGAGCTGGTTGACAAGATATTGCTGTAATTTGTCTTTAAGATCACACAGAAAGCTGACAGATTTCTCTAGGTCTTGGTGACATTCATATAAAAAGAGTTTCCTAAATCACCAGCTGAAATTCTGGACAATGGTTTCTGATAAAGGAACGTCAAAAAGCTTCACCTTCTGAAATTGGTGACTCATTTACTGTTATCTCCATTGAACAGCTGAGATCTTCCCTTTAGGAAGAGAGATGAGAAATTATCTTCTGAATGTACCATATTGCTTCCAATTCCAGAGAGGAGAAGGGAATTAATGTTGAGGATGGTGTTGCAGTAATTAGTTTCAGATGCAACAGGCTGAGAGTAAATCCCAACAAGCAGCAAGCAGGGGATTCACCAGCAAAGCAGCTGGAGGGTGGTACTTTTTTTAGAATATGCAATCAGTGTTGTTCATCAGTGTTTTGCTCCTTAATAATTAGAGCAAGATTTTTTTTAAAAAAAAAAAAAAGGCAGAGCAGATTATTGCTGGGAACTCATTTATGGCTGTATCAGGAGTTAATGTTAAGCTCTGAAGGTGGTTAACACTTTTGACTGAGATAGCATATGGGGGTAGTTAGTGCCTGATCGTGGGAATGCAGACCACCAGCTTCTGTTCAGTGCACTGGGAGCTGAGGACATCTGTGCTTACACAGGCTCCTCGGAGTCCAGTCCTGTTCCTATTTAAACCAGTGTGAAGATATATTAAGTTTGATTGGCACTAAACTAGGCTCTTGATTTAATAAATCTCCAGTTTGTACACATGACATAGCTGAACCCTCTCTTTCCTCTTCATCTAAGTGATGGAGCTCCTCCTCTTGGGCTGTTGGCATCTCTCTTTTGTTGTCATTGATACAGAGGAATTTCCTGGGCCTGCCTCTTGGTTGTCTTGTACATCCTGTTTTATCAGACCATGGGGTTCACTAGTTCTTTGCAGAAGAGTATATTATCAGATTGTGTGTTATGTGCTGGCAAATTGCACGCTCTGTCTCTTTTATTAGTTTTGTTAAGTTGTTTAGGTTTTACCTATTTCTACAATATAATTTTTAAGAGTCAGCCCAACTTGTTGGGGTTTGTAAGGAATGAAGAAACATGTTTGTCCTCAAATTTCCATGAAGGAAGGCTTTCAGGTAATTGAACACTTAGATGGCAAAATTTCACTGCATTTGCATTTCATTTAGCTACTATAAAAAGTAAAAAAAACCCAAAACCCAAAAAAACCACCACCACCCACCCACCAGGAAAGTGTCATTTAGTGAATGTCTGTGGCTTCTGATGGCTTTGTGTAACTGATTGCTAGTGGGCTGGCAAACCTGGCACCAGACTTGCAGTGAGGGCTTGATCCTGTGGTGATCCAAAATAGCCGTTATGTTGACTAGCGGTTTTGATATGCATAAAGCTAAGCTGCAGTCCATTGCACCTTGGGAAGCAGAGATCAAAGTCTCAGAGACTGTGAGAACCATTAAGGAGGCTCCTTACTAGGACCTCTGCATTTACAAAGAGCTTTCTCTAGATTGAATGTGACTCTCTAAGAAGTATGGTTGAATGCCTCGCAGTTTCTCAGCTCAGACCCGTGTCTGTAGTGCTGGTGTTTCTCCTCATCCTTCCACCTTCAGGGTGTGTACAATAGAAAAGGGAGGGTGAGCTGGGGGCTCTAGCAGGGAAGTTCCACTGGCTTTGTCAAGGCAGCAAGGTCAGAAGATCAAGCAAGGCACAGTTCTTTGACTTCATCTCTCAGGCAGAATTTGCTGGGGTCCCTGGCTGGTAGGGCTTCTTCCCTGCTTTGGGTACTGAAGCATTTATTTCACAGCAAAGGCTGGTTTCATCTAATCATCAGTATGCTAGAAATGCTATGGCCTCCTTTTTACTTTATTTGTTTTACTAAGAACTGAAAGATAAAGATTATTTCAGTACAAATCTATAAGTTGCTAGATTTCTGTGATTTCTCCTCTTTCGCACATCCTCAGCCTTATTCATAGATATCTGACACGGAAGCAGTAGCAAGTGTGAAAAGAGTACATCTTGGCAACAGTAAGGTAGACCATCATCAAAACGATCTTTTTGTATGTGTGTTTTTGTTTTTTATTTCTGGCATCCAGTATCAGTAGGGAGATTTTAATCAGAAGCAGAAAAAGCCTGAACAGGGTGTCTGAAAGCCAGACTTCTACCCAGGTGAGTCAGGAGAACACTGAACTCAAATGAGGTTATAGACAAATATTGAGTTTTGCTCATTGCAAGCTTGACAGCCCACTTACAGCAATTCACTGGCCTCAGCTAATGGACATTTGGTAATGTCCTATATCTCTAATAGCCATGACTTTATTTTTTAATGGATTTGAGGCTGCTGTGGCTGAGAAGTCCATACATTGACTTCTGGCTAATAGCGCTTAATATTTCTGTGAAACTTAGCTGTGTTTCTTCTTCTCTTTACTGTGGGAATATTACAGTCACGGCAGTGCTGAAATGAGGATGTAATGCATTACCCTCCTCCCCTCCTCATTTTCCACTCTTAAGAAAACCTACTCATGGGAAAGATGGACTTACTTTGTTGTGGGCATAAGATATATAACTTGGACAGGATCCACAAACAAATGAAAATGGTTTTGCGGAACTACTGTGGGGTTTATATTTGCTTTTTTGCTTTTGTGGTGGGCTGGCAACTCTGTAGCATGAGCTGAGTGGTTGCCCATGTCTGTGTGGTATTACTTGTCTGCAAAAGCCAGATTGTCTTGTCAGGAAATCAAACCCACACAATGTACTTTCATTGCCAAGAATTATGTAAAGTTCTTTTTGCTTTGTTTATTTATTTTTTTTATTTTTCAGAATAGAAGTTCTACTACTATCTTTGCTTTGCCAGGATCTCATGCTTCTGTTTCTGTTCTGGCAGGACCAACCCAACTTTGTTTTGCCAAGAATAATGCATGTAGCTTCTGCCAGGAATCTGACAGCAGTTCTTTCTTGCAGAGTTGTTGTCTAAGTTTTTTTACAACAGGTGGAGAACGATGGTGGATCTCAGGTGCCCAGTGCATAGATTGTGTCCATGGGTGCCAGAGAGAACCTGCACGTTGCAGGTCTTGTCATATAAAACTTAAACTTGGTTTGGACAGCAATTTAATCATGCGTTTGCTTATTGTGGAAATACACAAATTTGTCCCATTAGGAATTATTTATTTGACTTGGTTGACACTGTTCCACTGAGATTTTTATTAGGGATTTGGTGCTTGTTTCTTTGGGGACTTTATACTTCAGGGTTAGCGCCTAGTGTACTGCAAAGTTAAGTAAATTTCTGCTACCACTTCTCAAAATATTTACCACTAGAAGATGGTAGTTAATTTTAAAAAATGGTGTTGGATTTGCATATCAGAGCATCTTGAATTCAAAGAATATGTGCTCTGTGTAATGGAAAGTAAGTGGTTAAGGGAGAGGTGTTCATTCTTGCTGCAGTTACCGGGAAGTCTGCCTGCATACTGAATGAATATGCCCAAATGGAAAAATTTTAAATAGACTGGACAGGAGACATAAAAAAAAAAAAAAAAAGAACTGATGGGAACATTTTGTCAGGATGACGGACTGAAAAATATAGCAGGTATTTTCTGTCTTTTAATGTATAAGGCTGTGTAATGCAGCTTGGGCTCTCCCACCTGAAGGGCACACATGCCAGTTGGCACGAGGCTCCCCCCTTGGTTGGCATGGCTGCCTTTCTGGGCCACCCCTACTGAAGGAATGTGATTTGCTATGAAAAATGTGTTGATCGGGCTTGACTTTGTGCCACCAGGCAGATTAGCAAATTGCTTCGTCTGCCTCCCATTGCTTTATCCCAGCCAGCAACATCTAAGCCTTGATGATTTTGCAGGTCTTCATTAAAAATAGCTGTTTCTATATCTGATTACTGAGCCCCATCTGGGGAGAAACGAGCCTTTCATCTGTGTATTATGAGGCCATATCTGAGCGCTTTGATACCATAACACAGGAAAACCACACTAACTTTCTGTTCAATTGCTTTTCCAGCTCATCTCCAAGTTTTCCATGAGCTCTGTCTCTGTCCCCAGCACATAATGTCTGGGGTATGTCTGGGGTTAGGGCTTTTTTTTTTTGTTTGTTTTAATTGCTCTTTTACTGTTAAATGCAATTTTTGTAATTGGTTACATTACTCCAGGGTTTTATTTTAAATTAATCTAACTTTGTAATCATTCTACATATGCTGCTCTTAACATTTGCCTATTATTTGGATTAATTTCACTAATTTATCACCACTGTTTTGATATGCATTGTTTTTAAAATGCTTGCAACTGAGCTAAAGCACACTTGTTGGGCTAAAGGCAAAGTTTGCTTCACTAAATCAAGAAGCTTTCTTTTCCCTCTCTGTTACTATGTATTTACTCAGACAGGTTTTTTCTTGTGTGCTCTGGCAGTCTTCTGTAAAAGTGGCAAATATTCCGGTAAAAAGATTCAAATTATTTTGATTATAGAGTAAAAGTAATGGATAATGTGGGCATTTGCATTTTTTTGTCAAACTCTAAATTATTCCTTAATGTTTAAACACCTAATTAGCAGCCAACCTCTTTCACCTAAGGTTAGCTCTAATATTTGGTGGTGGCAGTAGTGAAAGGAGTAGAACTGATTATTAACTTGTATTTCTAGTTGGTGCCTGGCCTATTCATCTCCCAAGTCTAAAGTCAAATGGTCGGGTAGGGATAACCCAAAAGCCAGTGAGTTGTGTCATCAGGTGCCTTCTTTACACATAGAGCAAATGGAGATATTTAACAGTGGTGCTGATATCTCATCTTCCTGTTTTCCCGCTAGTGCATTGTACAGAGACCAAGCAAATACACAGTATGGGAGTTATGGGCAAATTACTTTCTTAAAGGACAATTTCCTTTGAAAATGGGCTTCAGCTGTAAACATGCTGTACTTCCATGGGTAGAAATACGGAAAGAGAAACAGAAACACTGAAATATTTCACTGGATGTGTATTAAAGCTGTCTTTGGGGACATGGTAAGAAAGGCTTTCTTCTGAATGCACAAGAAAGGAACAGCATAGAGTTTATTGTTCAACAGCCCTGGCCAAACTCTTTTTAAAAGAATACATGCGTATATTTCTGGGATTTGGCATGTGAAAAACCTTTGTGGGATATCTCTTTGGGTATGTTGTAGTATTAACATATAACAGATACTGAGACCAAACTTTTCTCAGCTGAATAACTTTTCCATTGATGGTCACACTGCAAAAAACAGAAATTTGATTTAAGGATTTCTCAGATAGGCAGTAGAGAAGATAGCTCAGGTTTTCCATTGACTGCTAGTGGGGAAAGAGGATTTACATAGTTACAAAAGGATACAGGCTAGGTTAATAAAGGACAGCTCACATTCTGTCTAAAATGAGGAATAGTCAGGGTTTTTCTCATAGCTGATCAATTCAATATATGTAAAACGATCTTTTTAAAAAGAAATAAACTGATTCCCTTAGATTCCACCCTTAATCACACTATGTAATACACAGTGAATTTATTTTGCTATAGTGTTAACAGAGATTGCATATAGTTATTTTTCTTCCAACATGCAGTGCTTTGATGATTTCTCACAAATTACAATTTTTAATCTTAAATTGAAAATGTGTCCAGAAATTTAACTAGGCCCAGGCTTGCACTGTAGAAAATAAAGAAAAGGATTGCAGCTCTCATAAACCCTTATCCATGAGTAATTATCTTGTTACATTAAAGTGGTTCTCCTGAATATTAAAATAATTAGGACCAACAATCTCAGCAGTACTTTCCTCAGATGTTGTAATTGGCAGGGGGTGTTAACTAATTAAATGTATTTATATTGCTGGCTGGCTAAAGAAAAGGATGAAGCACTTGTAATTGCTGAAATTTAGCAAGAGCACATATTTACTACAGAGAATAAACATATAGATTGCAGTATTTGCAATGGTCTAATAGCTGGAGACAATAATCCAAACATTTCCTGTGGGCATTTCTCATTCCTCGAGGGGAACTTGAACAAGGGGCTTTGGCAGAGGGAGGTTTGCCAGACGCAGGTAGGAGGGGGCTTTCCCCAGTGAGCGCAGTGGCTCGGTGGCAGATGCTGCAGCTTTGGATCTTGCAGGGTGGTTCCTGAGGCTGCTGGGGATTGCTGTGGGGTGGAGGGAAAAGGCACACGGCTCTTCGCAAGTCTGCAGGGGGTAAGCTCATGATAGAAGCAGACTGGGAGTTAGTCAAGGCAGCCAAACGGCCCCAAATCTGTGTTTGTGTACTAGTACTAGGGTAAAAACATGCACTGTGTGCTGTGTCCCTGGGAGCTTGCTGTTGCCCTGGGGCAGCAGACAGCGTCTGGCATTGGTCTGCACTTCTTTCCCTTCCTTTGCAAAGAGCTGCTGCCAGTGTCTGGAAAGGCTCTGTGCTCATGGTTACTTGCTCTTATTTCAAAAGGGTTTCTTTTTTTTTTTCTTTCTCTTTTTTTTTTTTAACGTTCATAGGAAAGACTTAAAAAAAATCACTATAAAACTGGCTATTGTCTGACCTCTGAAGTAATCAATTTTGGATTCAGCCCCCTAAAAGAGTTTGACATTTCAGGGTCAGGAGAACAACTTTCTGGCAGATTGAAAAGCTGTGCTTCTGGGCCCAGGGTAGATTAGAGTAAAACTGGGCCAAATAAAATGAGGCTTCAAAGCATCTCACTTCTGTTTCATTGCTATTGGAAAAGGTAGCAAGGGACGCTTTTAGGGAGCATGGATGGCATAAACCTTGCCTCTTTCCCTCTTCCCTGTCTCCCCTTCCCCCCCTTCTTTTGGAGTAATCCCAAGCACAGCCATCACTCGGGGTGGAGCAACCCAGTGCAGGGCGGGTCAGTCACAGCTCCTCTCTGAAAGATCCCTAAAACACACAGGATGGACAGTCCTCTTGGAGGGGTGGGACATGAAAGCAGGGAGACACATCCCCTATCCCCAGCCCTTTGCTGCCTCCTCTCCTCCTCCTGTGTCTTCCTTCACTTCCTTCCCCCTTTGTCTCTCCTCCCACTCCAGCTTTGTTCTCCTCAGTTTTTTTCATTCTGCTGTCATTTCTTCTTGTTTTCACAGCCATGCCTCAGTCCACGCTCTCGTGACAGCATGAAACAACAGCAGTCTTTTTCCCAGCTAGGGGCAAGCGAGAGCCCATTAGCTGCCTCAGACAAAATCCATCTCCCCTGCTCGCTCCTCGTTTGTAGCCTCCTCATAAATGAAAATTCAGTTCACTAGAAGGGACATATGTTTACAATCCCACAGCTGGTAGGTACATGTGTACCGGGAGCGGGTGCCAAGGTTATATAGACACATGTCACTTTTATCCCAGAATCCCATTTGGCGCCAGGGAACATCTTCATGTCGTAATGCTGTGGAGGTCATTACTACACCCTGTAATCCTCCATGAAGGTTTTCCGTTTTCATTTATACACAGTAATAAAACACACATCTCAGCATCAGGCATTAGGATTAGTACTGACAAGGCTTAAGCTGAAATGTTTTAAGGATGCATTTCTGATGTCAATAGAATAGCTATCACACAGCGTGCAATTATGCTGGCTTCATGGAGGGAAGGATTTATGCTTCAACACTGTTAATATCACAGTGACAGTGACAGCATAAAAGGAATTTTATTTAAAAAAATAAAGATTGAATTAATTTTCCATTGTAGTACTAATCTGGTATTATTAATTTACTTTAAGTTTCTAATGTTGATAACCCACTGGACATGTGAAGAGAAATGTCCTTTCTAATTTCAGGGTCTCTTCTTTATTTCTTTAAGAAAGCAGAAATTCTGGGAAGCTGTGACACAGGGAGCAGGGAGTGGTGCTTGATGGCTCTGGACAGAGCTGCCCAGGGGCAGAGTGGGTGCCAGGGCAAGCCTCCCACCCTAAGCCTGACTTTCTTTGCTGATGCAGCAAAGCTTTTAGCTCTGTGCTCATGTCTCATTGCTTCCACCAAGGTTTCAGCCCATTCCTAAGTGTGTGTAGCACAAGCATGCGCCGTGCTGACCTAGTCTCTGTGCATTTAGAGCCTGGCTTTGTTTGCTCCAGTCAGGTCAGGGTATCGATCCCCAGTGGAGCTTGCAGCCCCTGAAGCACGAGCTGCACTGCAGCTGTGTTGGGGAGGACAGAGGGAGCGCTACATGCTGATAGAGTTGACCTCCTTTCTATCTTCTTTCTCCCCTAAAAGTCACAGCCCTTTTTTAGCAACCAGGAAAGAGGCATCCTTTCCCTGACTTCTGCCATCTGCTTCTCCTCTTCCTCAGCTGGAGGCAGAATCCACTGCAGCCTCCTCAGAGGATGTATGAGGACTGGGTGAGATGGAAGGCAAGGAGAGATGCTTTTAATGACTTTTCCCATGCAATAGAGGGCTGCTGCATGGCCAAAACCCGGAGTAAAAGTGAAGTCAACACAATAACAACTAGTGCATAGCCAGAGGGGGAGTACTGCCTCCTCAAAAGTCCTGTTACACACCCCCACCCCTAGCATCAGGAGGCTCCAGACCTCTCCTCCCCCATCACTTCATCATGAAGAAACAGGTGACCTCAGAGCAAAACATAAATTTGAAAAATTAATGAAGAGGAACAAACAGCTCCATTACAGGCAATGATCTTTTCCTAAAAAGTTTTTGAGTGCACCAGTTACTTGGGGTGGAGGGGCCTGGCACAAACATGGTCACGAGGTTATATATTCATTTCTAGTTTCTGGCCATTCTACACTACAATAAGCACAACTGGAGCCCAGCAGGTTCAGACTGCTTTTACATTGCTAGATTTACAGTTGCTGGCATACTGGAGATATGAAGAATTGAGAAGCAATTTCATATATTGCTGTTGCCACTGCTGGCAGTTTCCTGCCCTTCAAGATATTTGTTGTGATAGGAGGGAACCACCCTCTCCAAAGGAAATATATTTAAAAAGCTCAAGATGCTGAAGGAATGCTGTAGCTCAGTGTGCTTGCCTGGGTTTTTGTATATATGTAATTATTTTGTATTTGCTTTTCTAATTCATATTTGGTTTTTAATTGCAGCCTTAACTCCCTCTGCATTTTAGCAGAAATAGGAGAAAATCACTCTACTTGGCCTGTTATAAGAAAGAAAATAGATATGGCCTAAGGAAACCACATTGTCATTACGTCCATCTTACTCTTTCCTGTATTTTGGGGGTGAAAAGATGCAACTTTCTCCCTTGCAGGGTGGGCGCTATTTTGACAGAAAGGAATGTGCCTTCTTTCCAAAGAGAAATGAAAATGCTGAAACTTAAATACCTTAATTCACCAGTCCTTTGTCCTGTGAGCACAAGAATGCTTTAGGTATAATTTCCTTTGCTTAAGGGAAACTCAAGGAGCCAAGAGCTACGGGGCCAATTACCTTGGACATCCCTGCATGCGTACCTGCCCCACACAGTGGAATGGTGCCAGGGACTATTAGCAGAAACTGCCTGAAAAATACTTTAATGTATGGTGAGGAATGGCTGTCAGAGAGAACACTGGCGCACCTCTCTTCATGGCTTTTGTACTGAGCACGTCGCAGTGAGACCCAGCAGCTCAGTCGGATGGTGCACAGTCGTATTCTGCAGTTGCATAATGCCTTTTACAAAGCACCAGGCAGTAGTGTAATATTTTATGACTAGTGAAAATTCAGCCACTGAGACACCAAAGTAGATGTTTTTCAGAAGTGGTTGTCTCAAGTCAGACACCTAAATGGTGCAAAGACTTGTTGTGATCAGTGGATCAGATCTCTAAATATATTTATTTATCTATTAAGTCTGGTTTCCAGTAGAGCATTAATATTGTTATTACACTGTAAGGTAATTATTACATATTGCATTATTGTTTATTTGTAGTAGGGCAGTCCCCAGATCCTGGAGAGGATGAGGATGTCAGTGTCTATATGAAGAGCAGGGAGGCAGAGGCAGCCTGGCTCCATGGGAGGCACTGGCAGTGTCCCATCACTTCTCTACACACAGTCCCCTGTCTGTGCTGGTGCTGTCCTGTGGATTTCTCTCATGTTCTTTTCCATTTTAGGACTCAGATGTAATGTCTCCCTGTGGTAGATCAGAGCCATTTCTCTAGCTAAGAAAGTGGGTGGGACGCATATCTCCTGACCCTGGCAGAGCATCTGTTCTCATGCATCTGACATCTTATAGGAGCTACCAGGAACTGCTGGCATCCTGCATCCTGCTCCTTCCCTCGGACACAATTTCTGTGGATTTCAGGGGGTTGTCCCTCCAAGGACCAAATACCCAGACCACAGGGCCTCTGCGCTCTTGAGAGCTCCCTACATGAACCCAATCACAGGAGCAGACTGCTGTCGATCATGCATGCTTCTGAAATTTAAGACTCAAAAAGCACATTATCATTGCAATTCATACTAGTGTCCTGCACGTCAGCTTGTGGTACAAAGGAAATCTGTGAAAAATGTTGTATAGCAGGTCCCTAGCAGAATGAATATTTTCCCGTTACATGAACTTTTCATGATGAAATGGTCTCATCTCTGTGCAAAATCATTGTATTGCCTGAGCTGTTGTCAATAACTTTTATGCATTGGCTGCTTTTTCCACTACACAATATTTACACTTCTCCACTCACCCCATTGATCTTCATTTTTGCAGGGAATTTTTTGGGGGTAAAATATAACCCGTTTTTTAAAAAAGGTAAACATCCAAGAATTGCACTCAAGGGAAGATACACAGTGTAGGCTTAGTGACAACTTAATAGCTTGTAGTATATCAGATGTCTTCTATGCTGCCATCTTCTTGGGGGAAGTATTTATATACCATGTATAAAACTATGCACATAGAAAGCTGTATATACTCCCTCATTTTTTTCTCTCTCAGGTGTAAGCATTCTTGGCATTGGCAGAACGTTTGCAGTGCTGTACAGGAGCAGCACAGTTCCTCTGCAGGAAATGGAAGAAAATATTAATTCTATTGCTCAAACATTCACAACAAGCCTGTAGATTAACTGTCCTTTCACTGAATACTGTTTACTGGTTGCATAGAAAATGCATTATTTCATTGATTTAGCTTCTATTTGGAATGCTAAAGAAATCAAATTTCTGTATAGAAAAGTGTACACAGAGGATATGACCTTTTAAGTTTAGCAGAGAAAATAACTGAGTGCAATGTAATTAATATGCCATATAAATGCCAGCAACAGCATTAATGCACCATAAAACCAGCACAGTTAAAATGATATAGTCTGGAAATGAAAAAGTTAAGTTTCTGTTAGCTTCATTAATTTGCTCACATGGCATTTCTGTGAAAGAAGCACAATCTCCTTACCTAAACCTGGAGAATGGATATGTAGTGAGAATATGCTGGATCTTGCTTATGGCTTGACCAAACTCCTAAGAGGTGTCAACCCTCCTTATGCCATAGCATAATTTTTCCAGTGTTTTTACCCTTTAAATTTTTCCTAAAGCCTCATGAATATCCCTGATACGAAGCCTGTCAATGTCTATAGATAGGTTGGCAATAGTGCAGTAAAATACTTGCATTTATATAGTTATATCTTTATAAGGTAGCTCTTCCTAGACTAAATATTTTTTCTGAACTAGTTTTCTCATGCAGAGGATTTCCCTGTCATAGTTATAGTCCAGTTCCCATATGTAGGTAAGGTCTTTGCAGGGCATAAATGCTTTCTAAGGTTTAGATAGCAGCTTGTACCTAACTTTAACAAAGAAGTCTCCAGGGGAAAAAGTCTGGCTTTTTTTGTTGTTCTGGAATGCAAAGATAATAAGCAAATTAATGCCTAAACATTCCAGTAAAAGGAAGCTGGAGGGGCAGTGGTCAGTCCCACAAAATGTGATCCCCACAGTGAGCACATGAGGATGTTACTCAAAAGCTGAAACTTCAGTGGAAGTTGCTCTGCCACCTTTGTACTGGAGGCTGGCAAATGCTTCCCGTCACAGAAAGGGTGTGTTGTGGGCTGTTAACATGACTAAGGTGTGTGTCCATCTGTTCAGCCCTTGTTTTAGTCCTTAGAGGTAAAAGGAACAGGGGGAAAAAAAGAGGCAAAGCTTTAGCTTAAAATAAGAAGGGATCTATTCCTCCCTCTGTATGTGCACAACTCCCATTAATATTAAAATGTTAATGATAGTTATGTGTTCACATCAAAGGCAGGCCAGAGCCTTTCATCTCAGTTAAATCTTATTCAAATAATTAATGGAAGTAGTTGTCTAGGAAAAAAAAAAAAAGATATTAAGAAATTCCTCTGTAGAGCATTACAAACTTTGCTGCCCCTAGGGAGCGGTTCCTAGAATTGAGGACGCCAACAAATCGCGTTTAAGTGGGTCTGTCCCTGCTTTCCGCCAGCCGTGACTGCATTGCATCCTAAAAAAACCTGTGAAACATGTTATTGGCATTGCAATAGATAATCCAATGAAAATCAAATCAAAAATCCCTGACAAGGCCTATGTTATGAAAATAATCATAAATCTTATGCTGTGGTAGCTGTGTGCACCAGCATTAAGCATTCTGCTCAGGCCTGTGTCTACATAAAAAAAAAAGGGGGGGGGGGGGGGAAAGTAATTTGAAGTTCTCAGATCAACTCTGCAGCTGTGCACTGCTGCAGCAGGTGCTGCCAAACAGCACTGCTGGCTGGACCCTCATTTCGGTGCACGGACACAAATCTGGAACAACCCTCTTGGTTTCCATAAGACACAGGCGGTTAAGCCCAGTCCACAGCTCTCATTACCCTATATTAGAGTCAGGTCTCATTTCTGATGCATTTTGGACTTCCTGGGAAGGCTGAAGTGGCCCATTGAAACCCGTACTTCTGGGTAATGCAACGGTTTCTGTTACAGGGTTGCTTTCTGTGGTGCTGCACAAGGGTAATGGAGGTGGAAACGTGCGGCATGGAGCAGCAGCCCCCACAGGGGTGATGCTCCAGACTCTTGCACGATGCCTCCACATTGCTCATCCATGATATATCAGCCTTACGACTTGGGAAAAGCCATCTTCGTGGCTGGCAGAACTCCAGACCAGCCGAGAATGGGCTTGGAGGCTGTTCCTGCCAGAAAGAGCAGCCTGCTCCCAACAGCTCTGACAGTACCTACACAATTTCTGCTTTTTCAGTTTCACTTTGGCTTGTGTGGTCCCCAGTCCAAGAGAAGCTCCTGAGGCTTAGCACAAGTATTGGTTTCAGGAAGAAACTTTGTTCAGTGTTTTGGTAGACCTCTTGAGCTGGCTGCTGCCATCCCCGGAGCGCTCACCACCGTGGGGTCATCGAAAAGCCAGAGCGGACGGGGTTTTGCTGGAGACACAGAGGCACAACGAAGCAGGAAATGCTTCCTGCAAATAGTTTTCAGTATAACTATCCTTCATGTGTTACATATTTGTGCTCTTGTGTAAGAGAAAGTGGTGGCAGGAAACACTTTGCTTTTTCTTATCACATTAATCATGAGTGACAGAACATACAAAGTGTCACGTGGGTCACGGGAGACAAGGGACACAAAGGAACTGATTTCTGCTCCAGACTCTCACTGCATCAGCTGTCCTGGTCACCTGCTTTGTGTTTCCTTTTCACTATTCATTAGATTTTAATGGGATAAGTAGTCTAAAATTGATACTGGTGTGGACAATGCCTCTAACAGAGTGTAGTGTCCAGGGATGAAGCAGTTTGGTACTTTGGCATGAATCTATCCATGTCTCGTGGATCCCTGCCATTTGCAACCCCTGGCTCCTTTAGATCTGTGACTTCCACCAAAAAGACCTTGGAAGTAGAGGACAGTAACGTATTTTAGAACTTTAGAGATCAGAAAGTTTTTTTATACATAGATGTACACCATAGAAGTGCCTATAAATAGATATTAAAACTTGCAATTTATAGCCTATCATTTCATGGCCTTTCAAGGCTAGAAATAAAGCCGTATTCCACTGGGAAAATGAGATTTGTAGTTTTCCATGGCTTAAAGCTCCTGTTACCAACCCTGATGGGCTGCAAGATATTGGATGAGCTATCTGTCACTGGTCTGGAGTATATATAATATATATGAGTGTATATAAATTAGGGGAAAATGATGAAGTTTCTACCAGTAAATGAACAAGTTAGGAGATTGTAAGATAACTTGGTGGTGCCTGGGGGAGATATTCCCAGTGAAAGTAATTTTTTTTCCTCAGTAATGATAACTTAACAAAGGCAATTAATCCACTCTCTAAGTCAATGGCATGGTAAGCTCCTAATAGTGCTCCAAGGTAAAATGAGCTCCACTAATGCACTTCAAAATCATTTTGAAGCTACAGTAAGTCCCGTGGCAGCGATGAAAGGGACCTGCCTGGAGGATCTGGCTGCAAGGTTTGCTCGCTCTGGTTTCACTGGAGTGCAACGTGGGACGTGCTCGCCATCACGCAAACCTCTCACACTTTTCATGGGAAGGAATAGCCAGCATGACTGCAAAGGAAAAGATTAATTAACAAAATGAGGGACAAATAAGCAAGGGACTTGGTTTCATCCTAATACTTGTTTCTCATCTATGCGCCTGTGAGCATTTCATGGGGCTGGGTGATGTATTATACTGATATTAATCTGTGCAAATCTGTTCAGGGTGGGTAAGGGCCCTCCTCGATGGTAAGGACCTTGGCTGTGCTGATTGCTGGGGGAAGGGTGCTGGGCCATTTCACTTGAATTAGATGCCTAAAATCAGGTGTCTCACTCACTGTCCTCAGATTTTTATGCGGAAGTAAAAGATTGGGTTTTGAAAGCATGTGTGAACAAGACATAGCTCAACTGCTAGAAATTTGAGTAAATACTTCAAAGAACTTATCCAATATGTAAAAAAATTTAATTTCTAGCAAAAGTATTCCTCTTTTAGCATTGCATATTTATTAAAACCATTTGGAGATGTAAGTTACAAGCATTCACACAGGTATGCATCTGCTGCACAACCCTGAATTTGAATCTTTGAACTGTTTCCATCCCTCAAAATTAATTTTAAAAATGTATGATTTTTTCATCATCTAAGGCTAGCAAGAACTTTTAATCTGCTCTGTCCCAAACCAGGATTGCAAATGAGATTCTGTCTTTAGCTAAAGCATAGTTTCAGGTCTGAGCGTTTATTTTGGTGAGTTGATAGTTGCACAAGTGCTAAGTTCACTGTGCAACATAATGTTTTTTTATAAAATATTCTTCCTAATTAAAAAAGGCCTGTGGAGAGATATGTGCACTTGAACTGCAGAATAAATGAAAATGACTATGTTGTGGTTGGGACACACAACAAAGATGTGAAATTGCACAATAAACCAGAAACATTTTTTATATAATTACTGTTGAAATGCAGTATCCATTATAATCTTCCTTCCCTTTTCTTCCCAGAACTCACAGATTTCTATGAATAAAACCTCCTCTTGGCCATAATGCAATTATTATATTTGGGTTTGGTACGGAATTGAGTTTTTTGGATCTAAGGAAACTTTAGCTGAAATCCATTCAACCAAACAGCTTCAGGAAAATCCACATGACTGCCCCAGGAAGGCAGACTAAACAGTTCAAGATTTTCCAGTTGAAAAAAAAGACAAAGAAGGGAGGAAATACAGATATACGTAAAAATCATATGATAACAGAGAGAGAGTGACTAGGAGATGGTTGTTCACTCTTCCTACAAAGAAAGGGCAGGAGGAGACTCATAGTGAAACTTATGAGCAATATATTTGAGGCAAATGATGGAAATAGATGATGTATAATTGAACTGTGGAGGTTGGAAGCAGTTTTGGAGCAGTTCCTGGCCTTTGGAAACAGTGGTGGTGCAGGGCTGCAACTCACGTGTTGGTGAGGGCTCACGTTTCTGGCCTGTGGAGCTGCTGCCTTGCGCTAAGCAGCTTTGGCAGAGTGCTGGGGGCAGCTGCGTTGGGGTCTTGCTGTCCTTCAGCTCTGGAGAGTGGGAAAACAGGGCCCCCTGAAGTGTAAACTGATGCCCTAATTAGTGTCTGCTGGTTTAGGATTGTTTTGTAGCAGAGACTTTGTGACTGGGCTTGAGGGGAAATCCCTGACCCTTGGATAATGAGTATTGTCTAGGAAGAAAAGGGTTAAATGTGGGAACAAAAGTAACAAAAAGCTCTTTTTGTTAATAAACTCCATTAAGCCTAGGAGAGGAAGCAAAGCAGTCACCCAGAGGAACTTTTGAGTCAGACATTTGTCAACAGTGGCAACAATGGATTCACTCTTTTTTCAGTAAAATGTCTGTAGTTGAGTTTTTCCTGGATCCACGGTGCCGCGCTGCTCTTTGCCGCAGCACTGCCGTCGTGGGCCAGGCCCGTGCGGCTGTGCCTTTCACTCCGCAGCGCTCCACGAGGGACCCACTCACGTACAGCGGCGGCGCCACGCTTACACTCCCTGACTGGATCAAAGTTCCCTGATCTGCAGGAGATCTGCGAGGGAGAGGTTTTAATTGAAAAAAAAAAAAAAAATACAAAAGTTTGCAAATTATGGACACATTTTCAGTTTCAGACCTCTAGGCTAGGGTGCTTGGTCTGGGACTGCCTCATTAACTGCAATAGCTCAGCCTCTAGGATCTCCTTATTGTTTGATGAGGCAGATATCACATCTTTCCTGCAGTGTAGGAGGGCATATATATATCATTTTTTATCCAAGGGCTGAGGTCCTCTAGCATTAGACTGCATCTGAATTTCACTGTAATGCAGTAGCGCAGCAAAGCCACAGGATGCTCACGGGATGATTGGTAGCTCATGGCTTCAGAAAGTTTATTTATGAAGCTGGACATTATGGAAAAAAGTGAACACTGATAAAGGGACGTATTTGTTGTTTGGAAACTTCCTACCAAAATTTTAAAATTAAAACGTTTGCCTGTATATGATGAAGGCTGACAGTTTTCTCTTGTTTGGAAGGTAAGAGTCACTCTTCCTCTTCATAATTCGCATGGAAATGCTGACGGCCTTGTGTTCACAGCTACTATTATTTTCTTTCCTCCTGAAGCCAGACTTCTTCTGTCAAAGAGAATTTAGTTTAGAAAACTTCATCCTTGCACACTACGAGTGCAGTTCATCTCCTCACTTACAGATGTATTTCTGTGTGTACACATGCATATTCTTCAACAGAGGAAGAGTTGGTTATTGGGGTGGGGTTTTTTTGTGTAATTCTCACATCTTGGAAAGAAAATCAAACACTAAAGAGATTAAATATATTTTTAAACTGGCAGAGCAGTATCTAGAGACCTTCCATAGTCATGTCTTTTCAAAACTGCTGAGGAAAAAAAGTACTGAATGCAGAAGATAGAAAATGAATCTCTGAAATTGCAGCAGTACCAGTACTGGGTGAAGCAGGGCTGGGAGACAAAGACTCACAGTTCACCAAGAAGGGCTTTGTACTGAAGAATACAACTTGCAGGTCCAAGGAAATGTCTTAGATGTATTAAGGAAGAAAAAACCACATATATTTCTGGATGCTGTGAGAGAAGGTGCTTCCAAGGAGGGAAAACCTGCAGGACTGACTGCAAAGAGGAAGACAGAAACTGGGCCTGAGTCTCTCAGAGCCACAGTCCTGCTTGGAGGGGGAGCACAGAAGGACCTGGTCCAGCTGAGCAAATACAAAAATGCAAAATGAGATCCAGGACTCCGCCACATCTGCAGGGACACAGGACCAGGCTCAAGTGCCTCATCTGGCTGAGCCATTAACACTAGAGACTGATCAGCATCACCATTATCACAGCTTAGGGTGTTCATTCCCAGCAGCTGGTGGTCTTGTGGAGAATGGCAGCACCAGTTGTGCCCATCCACAACACCATAGAGGTGCTTCATCATTTTCAGGTGTCTCCAGACCTCACTGGTCCCTTTGAACAGCAAATGACCATTCTGCAGGGTGCATGGCTGGTGGTGCATTGACAATGTGCTCAAGTGCCGTGCCTATGTATTCATATGTACTAGACCCATGTGCAACTTTCTAACCATAAGAAAAGCAGGCCTGTTCTCAGCTTTTCTTATTGAACCATGCCTGTGGTTTTTTCAAAGCATAATACTTGTGCATTTGTATTTAAATTAATGCCCTCTCCACCCCCAAATAAAATTCAAGGCTGAATACAGACCAGTTAGAAATATGTGATATGTAAATAAAAGAAGATCCAGTGCAAGCAGCCAAGCAGTTGGCATGTTGTGTTGGTCAGGAAGCAAAGGAGCGTGTGACTATTGGGTTAACTGTGTTTGTGAAGGCAAAAGAATGAACTTTCAAAACACTTTTCCAGTTTCTAGATCAGTGACTTTTTTTCCATCATCAGTATTTCCCCCGTGTTGTTGAACCTAGGGTCCTGCTTCTGATTCAACTGTGATACGCTGTTTTGCCCCAGAATATTTCCTTGCAGCTAGTTCCATGGCAGTAAATCTTTACTTCATTCACTCAGAGCGTGTTTCACAGTGAAAGTCACCAGCATGTCCAAAACCTATAACTAGTAAACTTCTAAATCATTTAAATAATTCTTTCTATTCTTTCCTGTTTGTTGCCTATTAGAGAAAATAACAACAAAATTTCAAGTATACACACTGGGATACCTGAACTCTGCAAACAAAAAACAAATTTTGATTTTATACTAAGAGCTGAAAAGACATATAATAAATTTACATGTTCTAATCAACCTATTTATACTTTACAGATATACTAAAGGCTAATTAAGATCTGATGTTAGCTGAGCAACTTAATAACTTAAATTATTAACATTTCAGTTTAGATGCATAATTTATACATAAGTGGGGAAAGTAATTTAGTAATGCAGTTTAAATTTTAACTTCAGTGTGTGTGTATATGCTTTGTTGCTAGCCATTTTAAAAAGGAGCTTTGATAACTATGATTAATCTATAGCCCTGCATTAAGCTTTTTCCAGTCTCAAGTTTTTGCAAACAGTTAATAAATGATATGAATCTCAAGAGAGCCAGAGAATCACACAGGGCACAATATAACCTCGCCATCCCAGAGAGACAGATTAGAATTTATAAACTCAACAACTGCAAGGATAAGAGTGAAGGGAATGAATATTGAATGTATGAGGGGCATGCCAAAACAGAGCTGAAGGTGTAAAATCTACAACATATAAATCAAGATTGTCTTTTGGTGGATAAATCCTATTGCAAGAACCCCCAAATGCTGTGTGTTCCAAGCGTCCTTGAGGCAATATTGTATGTGAATAGGTGATGGGCAAAGTGATGGAAATGGTGTCAGATCAAGCTGTGGCTTGGTAGTAGTGGTAGGAAAGGAAGGCTTCAAGAGAAAAAATATATCACTAGTTGAATGAAAAGTACAGTGAAAGCACTGTCAGCGGAAGCTAATGCTTGGAGCACATGTGATTCTGCAACTGAAGCCCTGCAATTTTTGAAGAATTTCAGGATCCTCAACAGCTGAGAAGTGGATTGTAAAATATGTATTGGCACTTTCATTGCCTACAGACAGACCACTGTAGATAGCTGTAGTGTCTGATATAACAAGTTAGCATCCCGTGTATGTAGACCTATCACTGGAGTCTCCCAGAGCAGGAATCGGTATTAAGTTAAATGAAGATGAATTCAAGGCTAGTGAAAGACTTAAATTTGGGAAGAGTATGAGTGGAATTGGGGTTACGCAGAGTTGCAGCAGGCTGCAGCAACTCGTCAAGGCAGGAGCAGAGGTGCACTGGCCCAGGGCTTTCAGCTCAAGCAGGCAGAGTTAAGCCAGCAGCTGAAGTCAAAGCTATGCCTAATGCTGTACTGAGGTTGCAGAAACCATGGCAAGTTCCTGTGCAGGTTTAGGGGAAAGAAGAAAAAGAGATTATAGGATAATTTGTTATGGAAAGAGGCAAGGTCTGAGAGGGAAGTAATGGTGATAAATGAACCTAGTATGAAGGGCAATGGAGCAGCCTGCTTGCAGATCTGCAGGAGGATGACTGCTAAACAGTGTAGATTTTTAAAGATAAACCAGAAGAAAATGTAGTGAGAAACTCAGTTTTAAGAAGTGATGCAGCTGACTTAGCAGCTGACACACTGCTTCCTATGCAACAGGTACAGAAACATGAGAGTACAGGGAGAGAACAGAAAAATCTCAAGATGGAAGGAAACAACAGGCTTTATATGCTATGTGTAAACATTTGTATAAACTCCAACTACCTTAATTTAACAACACTATTTCCTATAGGTCAGTAGTAAGATGAAATAAATAGTAAAAAAAAAGTTATGAAGCTTGAAATGAGGTGTATTTTCATTAGATGGTGCCAATGCAGATGTAGAGATGAGGGAGTTGTTAAATATTTCCTAGTGCCCAGCGTTTTGGGAAGTATCAGTGTGCCACAGCAGTGAGGTCGAGCGCTGTCAGCGCGGCTGTGGGGCCCACGGCTGGGGGACTCCTGGGAGTGGATGAAGTTGAGCTGCAGCAGGGACTGTGTCAGGGCTTTCGGTGCCCGCAGAAGTGTGGCAACGCACTTTATCTTCATCCAAGGCAAGTTTTGAAAGCTTACAGTAAAGTTTTGAGTGATCTCAGTTGTAAATCAGATTATACCCACAAAGCTATATCCTTAAGAAAACACTCATTTCTGTGATTAAGAGGCAGGACAGATTATTCCTTCTGATGCAGGCTTGCTATTAGAAGAGCAGCTAAAGATGGTAATTTTTTTAATCCCCTTTTTTAAAAAAACTTAGAGCAGACCTTTTTTTGTGTGTTTTGTGGTTTGGTTTTGTTATATAAAAGACATTATCCTGAGCAACACAGATTTACTTTGAATAGATTCTCTGCAATACTGCAAAGTTTGGGGATTCACAAACTGCCAGATTCTGAAAATTGTGTAGAAAATATAGGATTTGTAGGATTGGTTGTTAATTAGTTTTCTTCAAGGACTCGGTGTTCTGCCCTCTAAGCTGAAAATCAGCAAAGCCATGCTATGATTATATCTAGAAAGCCACACATGAAGATTTAAAATCTTGAATCATTTTTAACTTTGTCAATAATGGCCTCCAAACCATGCTAAGAGACAACTCTGATTTCAAGCTAAAACATACTTGTTATAGAAAGAATTTATTGTACTAGGTATAGCATATTTTATTGAAAGTAACCATTTTTAAAAGTAGACGCTTCAATAAATATTTCTAAAAAAATGGAAGCTGTTAGTTTTTTCCATTGATAATCTGCATATTTTAATGTTCATTGAGCTCACACTGTCTAATATTTTTCCGATACACTTGAATAATCTTTTGCAACAAAACTAATACAGGTTCTTGACTTGTTCTTTAATCTTATTTTTAGGCATTTAAGTAAGGGACTGAATTTTCAAAAACGTTGATTACCCAGAACTTCTATTGCCTTATGGAACTCACAGCAAGCATCTAAACAAACATTTCCAGTAGAGAAATTGCCAAAAATATGCAGTGCACTTATATAGGGGAATTTCTGGAGTTCACAAATGGCATCCTATGGTCTGTTTTTGTTAGTGGGAAGTTAAAACCTATAGGCCGTTTCCCCATCCTCTCTTGCTCAAAAAAAAAATGTAGCCCCATGTTTATTTTATTTCTTTTTAAACAGTGGTTGTGTATAACCCTGTGTAATGGAAATCCAGTGCTAGGTGTACACAGCTAAAAATGTTTGTTTTGGCTCCTGTCACATACTCAGGAAAGCAACATGGAATAGCGTGACCCTTCATGAAAAACAAAATAAAGCATGGAAATTAAAATGGACAGGATCACACTTGGGATTAAATTGCTAGTTCTAAAATAAAATTATTTTGCCTATCCCTTGTCTGACCTCTCTCCAGTCTGACATATATGGGGGGGGAAAAAAAGGTTTTTTCTTCATGATGTGCTGCTTAGACTGTTGGCGGTTGCAAAATTATACACCAATAGAAATAGTCTTTGGAGATGTGCTATAGGAAACTTCAGTGTTTACACCATAGTCTTCACTTTGCAATAGACATGGATACCAACTCCGCTATTTGTTAATAAGGAGGAAGAAGGAGAGATCTTATTTCAAGGTTTTTCAAGGTACTTGGGGATGTATTTTCAGCCAAACTCAGCCAACCTTCCATCTTGCTCTAATTTTGGGTTTTCTCTTAATTATTTTGCGTTGATTATAGCGGAAACTATCTGCTCTTTCATTACAATTATTTAGTAGTATCAATAAAAGATGAGATGAAGGCATTAGCTGCATTATTCTGTGAAATAAGGAAACACATTTTCTCTCTCAGGAAGATACCACCCAAGTACACTGCATACGCTGTTGTTTAAATAAGAAAGCTGCCCATGTCAGTCCACCTCACTGAATCAGAAAATGCATTTCAAGCAAATAAAATGTCACACTAGTTTCTTGCAAGTCGTGAGAGCTACATTTTTATTTAGCTGTAAATTTACTGAAGAAAGATTCCTTTAATATTTTATTACTCTAGTGGATTAAACCTTGTATAAATCAACAAATTAGCAGTCATACTATATTTACGTTCAGAAGAGGGCTAGGGAAGGTGAAGGCAAGATTACTCCTTCCTGGCAGGCTGACCAAACTGAAAAGCTAAATTGAATGACTTCGGCGTGCTTGGAGCAATGCAGCAGTGAGGTGAGGATGATAAATAATACGCACTGACTGCAGTTACGGCAGGGGCAAAGTAGGAGGATTATTATTATTCTTTGAAGTTTTCTTTTTCTCCCCCTTTGGTGTGGATCAAAGACTTCTCAATTTTGGGGCGTTCTTTAGGACCTCAACTAAAATCTGTGAGACAGTGACCTTCATGCAACTTTTTCTGCCCTGATACATAAACCTATAGTCAAGTATTCAAAAGTGTTTCTTGCGATAGCTGGCCAAAAAAGAAAAATCCAGTATCTTTAAAATATTCGGAGGCACTATGTCTTCTCATAATTCCTCAAGTTTTCTTTTGTTTACATAAATAATTTAAAACAGAAAAGTGCAGATAGATGAAAACAGGTGCTCCAAGTGTGGAATGGGCTTTGGAGACTGATTTGAAACAGAAGCAAATGGTCCTTGGCAATGTGTGAGTATGTTGAATGGTTTTATTGTACTTTCCACCCACCAGTTTGGTTTCCTGTCCTTCTAAGCAGCAAAGTAGTGCTATGGCAGCAGTGTTGGCTCTGTGGCCAGAGGAGCAAATGCCCTCTGGTGAAATGGTGCTGCTGTGTCCCACCCTTTTGTTATAAACGTAGTATGAACCCACATGTCCGAGCCTGTTGCCAGTTCATTTTTTTTTGAGACCCAAAATCAGAACAGCACCTTTGGGAGAGAAAACCTGAGGAAGAGTGCTCACAACACATGAAAACATTTGAAATACTTTTAAAAATTCAAGCCTTAAGGCAACTGGTTTTCTGAAAACAGAGTATCCTACAGTTGGTAGTTTAGAAAATTAATGCAAAAACACCATCTGCTAAACTTCAGATATATGAATACTATTTGGTCTATAGAGAGTACAGACTGTACAGGAAACTATTGATCCCCCATCTGCCTCAAAATGATCTTTTAAGAATTTCTCTCACTGAATCAAGTACTACATTAGTAACATAACATTATATGGAGCACAGCAGCCCATTTGCTCTTAGAGATGCAGTAAGCAGAAGTGTACTTCTATCATCTTTCAGCCACCAGAACACAGAAAAATGCTCTTGGCTTTCTGCATGTTTATTTCCTGTGCAGCCAAGGAGATATGGTATAAATCTCAATTAAATACCCTTGTCTGCAAATATCATGGGTTTGGATGTGTGCATTGTCAGATATTCCTCAGGGTAGGCCACACGTTACGGAGAGGTAGCTTCCTTCGTATCTTCTGTCTACTAATTAATAATTAGATAATATCCAGATGGTGAACCATGAGGAAGTCTATTTTCTGTTACTGTCTTTCATGCAGGTTTTGTCGCTGAGCGCATTGGGGCTGAGATTTGTATTCTGAACCTTCAGCCTTAAGACAAATACTCCAACTTCAACTTGTGCCAATGGACTTGAGCACCGGCTGAGGGAGGTGTCTTCCTGAGCACAGTGTGCCTTTTTGAAATTCTAGCCCTTCTTTATATGCAAATTCCACCATATTTTTAGCCATTTTCACTGACCTTCTCTTGGGTAGCCATCAAATATCTAGCATCATGTTCTGAAAGGGAGAAAATATGTCCTTTGTGCTTCATTATAGCAGACTGCATAAGATTACACCTATTAAAGAATAGTCAGTGTAAAATAACCAGAAAATTACTTACAGAAGTATTTCAGCATGGCCTCCCCAAGAATGCTGTGTGTGTGTGTGTGCTATACACAAGATAAGTAGACACTTAAGTTGGGTAACTTAAAGGAATACTATTTTATTGTTGTACCAAAAAATACACAGGTTTTAAAATGCTAGGTATTTCTGCTGTTTACTTCTCCTGGAATAAGATGATCTGTGCAGAACCAAAAATATCAGATTTTCAACAAAACCACAGCCTAATTCTTATTTTGAGATTCCAAGATTTTACACAGTGAATGTAGGCTTGGCATAACACCAATGCCAGCATAAACCCAGAACTCTGGCTTTCCACCTTTTGGGCCAGTATCCATTTGTTAGTCCTCATAATTTCTTAGGGGAAACACACAGCCTTATCAATTAAAAATTCCCAAAAGGAGTTATGTCTCTGTGGACCTGAGAAGTTTTCCAGCAAGGGCTGCACAGGCTGTCAGTAACCTGTGACCCTTAGGTCAGGCAATGGTGATGCAGAATACCAGTTATTCCTTGTTAGATTCACAGCTCCTTTTGCAGATCAAATTGGCTACACTTCATACTGAGTTCCATTTATAAATTAAAGGTTAATATATTAGTGTTAGCAGCAATATATTTGTTCATCAGTGAACCAATTGTTATACAGACCCACAGCTTCAAAAAATCAATTATCACTGTGCCTTGCGTTCATCTCTAAAGCTTTCTTTTGTTGTATTTAGGACCATGTCTAATGCATAATACTCGTGTCTGTAGTATACATATAATAACTACTAATCATGTTTAGAATTTTATGAGTAATTTATAAAAGGAGCCTGGTTCAGGAAATCGAGAACAGGAGAACAGTTTGGGGAAGTGTCAACATATGCTTACCCTGTTCATCTATGTTTTCCATGGGACCCACTGCCAGTCACTGATGGAGATGGGTCCTGGGCTAGAGGGACTTGTGGTTCAACCTATTCCCCCGCGGTTTTACCCAAGTTCAGTGCAGCCAGTGAGAGGTTAGTTTTATTAGAGCACACATGCATAAACTAAACCATTTAATTTGAATTCTTTGGTTCTCATACCCTCCAACCTCCTGACAAAAAGAAAAGGCAGTTTTTTATCCCAGCCACTGGCTAGCCAGCATCTGTTTTTAATTAATCCCAAGAGAGAGCTGGTAGACATTTTTGTAAGAAAAGTTCAATAAGTTGCATGTTGCAAAATTTTGTGCATTGTATTCTCTCTTTCAAAATTCATGGTGTGTGGATCCCAGCCATCACACTGGCACATTGCTCCTTGCAGTCATTCTAGGGTTGAGCCAGGTTTTCTAAAAGCAGATTACATCTTCACTGTGTCTACATGTCTTTGCATCTAACCAGACTAGCCCAAGATCGTCCTACCTAATTCCAAACACCCCAACTGTCATAGCTGGGGGCGCAGTTGCCCATGCCCAGGAAGACCATGGGACCCGCCAGCACCCACTCTGGCACCCCTCCTCCTCTGTAAGGAGCACAGGTGTGTGTGATGTAGAGAGAGTGGAAAATTAAGATCTACAGCTACAGTTAGGCAAAGTGAGTGGAAAGAGCCCTGGATGAACTAATTTTACCTCCCAGGTATCTTTGTGTTATCTGCTGCATACCTGAGGCGTTTGTTTCTCCATTAATGAAACACTAATCAGGACTTGAAGTCATCCATTTGAACAGGTGTAAATAGTAAATAAAAGGCCCAAAGTACTGCACCACATGCAAGTGTTAAAAGTGAATAAGGTTGATGGTTCCACTTAATCAGAAACTGTGAGAAATTAAATGTTGTGAAATGCTTATAAGCCTAGGGACTGGGATGCTCAAAGACAATTAGCAACTAAACATTTCATTAATGAAATAATGATTAATTATAATTACTAATTAAAATTCAGGATTATGGTGTTGGTTTTAAGCATTAACAGGAGTAATGACATTACCATTTCTAATGAAATTCCAGTAAAGAAAATTATAATATTACTTAAAAAAAATAGGTACAGGCAACAGCAAGATTAGGAGTTATTGGTAAGTCCAGAGGCATTGAATTTTCCCAGCTGGTGAACTTAAGTTAAGTAAGTTTAATGCACTGTAATTTAATTACTAATCATAGTTTTTCTTCACAGTGGGAATTGATACTAAGTTTGTATTTTACAAGAACAAAAGACAGAATTTGAATACCTGCTTTGTGATAGGCGATGACATTGTGCTATAGGCTACAACTAAAACAATATTTTGCATAACATTTGGATTTAGATATATTAGAGTATGATTTAAATATTATTTAATTAATGATTACTGGATTAGAAATTAAGTAACCCCTGTAGATTTTGTAATACAAGTATAATGCAGCCTTTGTGAAGAGCATACTCAATACAATTTTGTATATATATTAAATATATCTTCTTTGAATAATTCATACAGGCACATATTAGTAAATGTCAAATTCCCACAAGAAGATGGAATTTGACCTACATTAATAAAGCTATTTAGGATTCACTAATTGTAGACAGATTTCTTAAACTATTTGCTATTACTCACCTTTTCATGCATAATGCAATATGTTGGCTTAAATACAATTCCTAATTTACATACTGTTGGCTATGTTGCCCTTCTTGCTATTCACTATTTGACTTCTCTTAACCTGGCTGACTTATAGGTCCTCTTAGTAATTTGCTGTCTTGTGAAGTTCTCAAATGTCAAGGTCAATTAGAAGTCATATCACAGTGGTTGTAGTTCAGCAATGAATGAAATTTCACTTTTTCCTGAATTTTCTGGGACGATAAAGAAGGATTTAAAGAAACAATCCTAATGAGAGGTCTGACTTATGTTTCCCTTGATGGTGAGGGATCATTATATTGACATTGCTGATGAAGGAAGACAGATCCTACAAAATTTGGTTCAGTTGGATGTGAACGTAAGGAATAGAAACAAACCTGAAGAGTCTTATTAACACTCGGTAATAAATTTGTAATTTTTGAAGCTGAGATATGGAAGCCACATACATGCTACATGTATATAGGTTCAAAGAAAATGTGTCCTTGAGGGATAAAAGGTTTTTTATTGTTATTTCTATTTATAATTAGCTCTTTGTGTTGCAAAGAGGTACTACATCCAAGCCAGTGAGCAAATTGGCACAGAACATGCCTGAGGATGTACGAGTAGATACACAAATGGCTCTGTAGGATACATGTGAATGCAATCCAGTGAAAGGGTCGATGTGGTGGCAGCTCAGGAATATTAAAATCTGATCATTAAACTAGTCAGTACCTCTCTGGGCAGTTTTGGGCATACTCAGGCAGCAGACAGAATTACAGATGAGCCATTCTCTAAATGAAGTTTGATATGATGTTGCTGTGGGACAGGCTGTGTTGTGAGTTGCTACCCTAAATGAATGGTGATGTGAAAGCCCCAGGTATACTCTGGAAGACAGGTTTTTGAGGAATGATGCTTCCTTCTTGTGTTTGGAAAGTAATCAAATCTTCCTGAGAGCAATGGAATTTCAATCAAAGCCATGTATGTTTGTGCTGGAGTGTTAGAGAGAGATCCTGTCCCCAGAGATGACAACCAAACCTCGATTTCACCATTACTGCTCTTTGCTTTTTAAAATATTTTCTTCTTTTTACATTTCTATCCTAAGTAAAATTAAAATTAACAAACTAGTTGTTGTGATTTCAGCAGATAATTAATTTGAGGTAAACTTCGCACACGGCCAGCTTTTCCTCCTGATGGTGCTGCAAATACTGTCACTGTCCTGTTTTGCTGTTTCAAAGAGACCCAGAAACTGAGCATATCTGTTACCATAATAAAACATCCCCCATATTATTAAGATAGATAAAATAGGTTGGGTAGGCAGCAAAGGAAGCGCAGTTTTGCAAACTAGGCTCCTAGGTTTTGTAATTAGTCTACAGCAAAGATGAAGCTTGACAGTCTTGCTCTTATATTGCTCTCTGGGGTATAAGTGCATGTGTAGCTTTCAGAGAAGAGCTGAAAATCAACCAATACCCGGAATACTAATCTGTTATCTGTACCCTTCTGAATGAGAAAAATGTGCCTTCTGGCAGACTCGGAAATGCATTGGTTTCCCGCCTCTCCTTTGCTTAGTGGCTATGTACAGCGGTCACCACAAAGTCCCCGATTCCTCAGTAGTTTTGTCTCACATTAGCATTTTTTCACCAAAAAGAAAAAAAAAGTTGCACAAAGGCATAGAGTACTACTAATATCTGTGACATTAAATATCAGCTTATTCATATCCTTTTTCTGTCCCAAGAGTCCCGGTCAGGCTGCAGACACTGAGGGTAAACTTTCAGGCAGAAGAAGGTCTTTGCCTGAGGAAAATACCAAATACTGGTGACATCCCATTGTCCTCACTGAGCTGAAATAGTCCATTAACAATAGCAGTTGGGTGATACATGCACACATGTTTGGCAGGGTAAATAAATACAAAAGGATCTTAATAATTCATAGAATGGAAAACTTACAATATGTGCTAATTGCAAAAACTTCTAATTATATATAATGATAATCTTCAAAGCATGTTGAACAGGGTAGCGTTTGATCGTGTTGTTGACCTTTTCAGTATACTTTCAGGAGAAACCCTTAGAAATTAGATGTAAATTCATCAGAGAGCAATTAATTTGTGCAATTAGAGGAATATAACCTAAATTAACATGTATGTACATGTCAGAACATAAATGGACTTTAATATGACTGCACAGGCTTCAATTTGTAATGATAATTCATTTTATGGACAACGAAGAGAATGCATGAATAGGACCTTCCTCATGCAAGACAGGCCCAGTGGTAGTCCAGGTGTAAATGGAGAACCAGTACAAATTGTCATGGACTATTTGAAACTTTTTATCTGATATGAAAAGGTAAAGCAATCTATATTCTTAAGCCCATGGTCTTGTCAAAAGACATAAACATTTAGTATTTGTTTAAAAATATGAGATTTCTCTCTCATTTTACAGTTTCCAGAGAGTAAGATGTCCCATTTTATTTTGGCCTGTGTGAATTGAGTCTGCTACAGTCACCACTTTAAAACAGGGTAAGAAAGAGCTAGCTAAGCCTACTCTTGCTGATCCTGTGCCTTTGTCTCACGATATCATTAACCAGATAGCAAAGAGCACACCGAAACTAGAACACTGCATCATTCATGTGACTCAGTTCACTTTAGAGACTCAAATCCAATCTACAGGCACCATCTCTCATTGCACTGTTGCTCTTAGGTATAAATTTTGCTTTTCAATTAAAGGACAGGAAGAAGGATATGAGATAAAAATTGCATAAAGCTATAAATAAGGAGGAGAGGCTCTCATGAATCTGTTTTTCTTTTGTATTGCTCTCTGGGAAAGTGTTCTCTATTACTGCTAACTGGATCAAAGACACAGATTGGATGTTTTTTTCTGACACACGTAGTCCAGAAGCACAATTCAAAAATATATACATTAGTTTTAACTGAAACTTGATGCTCCTAGACTTTTTAGAAATTTTCTTTTTAGAAATAATATTCTTTTATATTTCATTTTTAAATAAACTTTTCAGCCTGCGGCTCCACTTATTTTAAATTTTACTTTGTTAGCTGTCAGTTTCTGTAAAGTGTGATCATTCCCCAACATTGGGTGCAAATCTTTGGTATAAGCCTAATGTGATTTCAAACTCATCAGTTGAAATCAGGGCACATTGGTCTTCCCCTCCACAAGCATCTGACGCCTGTGTTTATCAGATTGTCTATTTTGCAAATTACTGAAGCATAGCTCCAATAAATAAGACTACCTTAAAATCTGTGCCAGGCAAAATATTTTTCACAGTTTTATGTGAAGGCATACATTGGTTTTATGCAGCTGTCTCTTTCTGAACTAATTTTATTGCCATACATCAAGCTTTAAAGACCAGCTCATGTGAAACTTTGCCAATGCTTTAATGGGCTTAAAGTGCTAAGTATTCTTATTTATTTCTCTGTATTTACTTATAGGCACTGTAATGACAAGCAAATGTATGATCAGTGCTGGAGAAAGCAGTATATTCAGGCTGAACATACAGCATATGAGCATATGCATACTGAGTGTAAGGAAAACCAAAGCCAGGCATAGCTCACAGCAGTCTCCTTCTCCCCCATTCTGCTGGTTGTCATCTGCAGGGAGGAGGAGCTGATGGACCCACGTACCTGCTCCCAATTCTCACTGTAAACTGGGAGCCCTGATGCACAGTTCTAAACCCACAGAATCCCACAGAACTGATTTGGCCTGATAGTTAGGGACAGCATCTGTTCCTCTTTCAGGTAACTGGTGAAACCCAAGGGCAGTTCTGGCACAGGTGGGGAGCATCAGCCATGGGGTGCACCCACAGCCAGAGTGAATTGGGATAACCTGCTTTGTTGCCTCATAACACTAGACCTGCCTGCCTCAGGGTCATGTTGTCCTCCGGGCTGGGTAATCAAGGCTGTGCTGGAGGCAGGTGAACCCAATAGGATCACAGATGGGTCCTCCTTTAGCAGCTTCAGCTTTGGCTGCTGCTTTCTAGCTCCCTGGGGGTTGTTTCACTTAGTTGTGGCTGGATAAGTGGTTTTTCTTCTTCCTACCCCTTAGCAGCTGAAAGTCAGATCTGAAAGTCTCTGCTCCAAGTAGAGGTAGTTCCTGTGGCTACTGCATTGAGCCTCACATCCATGATTGACTTGGTATTTAAAAGGGTGCTGTCCTGGTGGATGTTGCCTTGTTGTAAATGAACATTTCAAAAAAGAACAGCAAATGCATGAGTAAAATGAAGTCATCGAGCCATTTTAACTGGAGGAGGGAAGCAGGCTGTGGACTGATAGATATATCAGTCCACATATTTTGGATATTTGGATATTTTGTGCATCTTAGAAACTAGAAGCTCCCAGTCATCCTATAGAGATATCCCTCATAACCTGAATGGCCCCAGGCAGCCAAGCTGAGATACCTGTGTTAGCATTCCTTCTGTGGATAAGGAGTCCCTGTCCCTCAGAGAAAGATGTTGTACTGAGCCAGAAGATAGCATCATTGCTACTGCATACATAAGGGTGCCATTTAATATCTGAGCCAGGGAAATAAAATGTCTAGAGGATCCCATAGGCAGAAAACATGGTCAGAGCTATAGCTAAAAGGAAGCTTTTTTAATCTGCCAAATAGCAAGATTTAAAGCTTTTCAGTGGTTTGGTCAGCATGCTTGTGCAGAAAGCGGGAACAGGGACCTGCTGTATGGTGAGACTGTCTTGGGCTGAGTTCATCTGTAACTCTCCATGCCGGAGCCAAAGGTTTCTCTGCTTCTTTACGTTCTTTCTTGTCCTTTTACAATATGTGTATCCCTTTTCTCCTCACCCTTAAACAACTTTCAACATTTTCATTGCATGTCTAACTTAATGAGAAACTTTGGATGTGCCTGGAGCTGTATCCAAGGCTGTGCTCAGATGTTGAAATTGCTACCTGAAAATTGGCTTCCCAGGTAATAACCTAGAGCTCAGTGTATGAAGTGTAGCATGTTGTAGATGTTCTCTCAGTGCAATTTCTTTGAAGAAATAAATTACCGCTGTGTTTTGTATTGGGAGAAAGAGTGTTTTGTTGTTAAAAGTGACCCATAAAGATAAAAGTTCTAGAATTTGGCACTTTACCTTTGTAGGTCTTTTTTAATAGCTTTAAAAAATGATAAAGGTTTTCTTATTATAAGGGTCTCCGGATTACTTATCTAAATTATGAGTGAGGTGGATGTTATCCTTCAAAGGACAAGCTTTCTGCTTGCTGTGTTCTCAGACAAAGTATTTTCCAACAACGTGGTCTTCAGTGTTTGCCCATTTTTGCACTATAATGAGATGTATGCCACTACAAAATTGCATTAAAAGACTTTTTAATGCAGTCGGGAGCCACAGCTAACAGGCCTTCTATCAATGTAAGTGCCATAGCTCAAACTGATAAAGAGCTAAATCCCTAACAAGCTCTAAGTTACAGCATGGAAATAGAAAGTAGACTTTCCTCCATGCACGTTTTAAGTACCTCATTAGTTCTCAATATGTCTACATGAGCTGAAAGTAATTGATCTCATTACTATGTATATAAATGTGGCAAATTTCTTAAATTTTGCAGCTTAGCTCTGTTCAATTAACCAGTTTGTTAAAATATATGTCTCTTCAGTTAATTGCAGGGGGGAGAGTGTGAAAGGGAATATATGCATACGTTAGGGTCTAAAGGACAGGGATGCTGAGTCTCATCCAAATCTTAGCTATGGTATTTTGGGGTTTTGAGAAATCTGCTCTCCATTGAAGGCAGTATGCAGTAAGGGCTATTTGCTGCTAAGGTGGAAGAACAGACGTGCCTTACAATTTCAGGTAAAGAAGTAAACTTGTGACAGTTTCACTGATGCTGAAGGGTGCTCTTTCTATATTGTTCATAGCATTAATCACACTTTGTTTCTCTTCTGGAACTTGTCTGAAAGATATGCTTTAAGGACTGGGAGGGGCCCAATGCCCGTAGCTCTCTACAGCACTTAGCCAAGTCTGTACTGGTGTGCTTAAACTTGCTTGCTTTGGTAGGTCTTTATAATGCACCTGTGGCCCGGTGCAAGACTGTTGCTGAGTTGAGATCTTTAGTGTGTATGGTGTAAGTGTAATGAGCAGGCCTTGTGTACTCCCTCTGCTCAGAGGAGAATTTCCTTTTCTGTATCTCAGTGCTGCAGAATAGTAGATTTGCAGTATCATCCTTCATCTGGATTTCACAAGCTTCTTGGACACAAGATGATTCCCCTCTAAATGCCTGCAAAATGGCCGCAATGTCCTTGGCGCTCTGTTAAACAACTGCAATAAATTCCTCTCCGTCCTCTGCATCTCTGCAGTGCAGCACTTTCTGCAGACCCAGGCCTTAGCTATTTCCCACCACTTCCATGACGGCACAGCAAGAGGTGCAAGTTGGCCTGAGGTATGCGATGGGGTATGCCAGAGGTGAGGGGGACTTGTTTTCACGCCCCCTCAGCAGAGCTGCTGCAAATAGCAATGACTTCTGTGGCAGTCATACCAGTACAGGGCTCTGGGATGTGAATGCACATCTGGAAAGATCTAGGTACCTCCAGGAGTTCTTGAGCTTACTTGGACATCACATATGACTGGCTAAGGCTGTCCTTAGGCAAAGCTCTCCTTGTCTGCATAGAAAGTTTTGCCATGCGCAGAATTATGGGGATACAGTTTTGTGGTTGGTTGTTTCCTCCAATGTTCCAGACAAACTGTTTTCCCCTCTTTAGAGCTCATGAATTCTAAGAACTCTTTGTTCAAAGTGATCTATTTGGTTAGTTATGCTGCATAAAATATACATAAAAAACATTTGCAGCACGCCCTGCAACTTTTTCTTCAGTAATAAAAGAGCATGTGCTTGTTCTATTAATTTGAGATTTTGGAGGGCAGTGGTTTATTTATTTTGCAAATAGTTTCAGTGTGCGACTTTACCCATAAACCAGATGTTAACACAAGACTCCACATGTTTGTGATCATTAGACAATATTAAAAGCTATCACTCAATCACCATTTGGTAACAAGAACATTGGGTGTTCCGCTACCTGCAAAGCAATAAAAATTATTGTCTGGCACATTTACAATCCCAGAACCAGCAATCTGCTTTACGTGGAATAAGGTGTGTTCTTACAATACAGTGTCTTGCTGAGCTAGTCATATATAACATTTGCATTAGATAATTTAATTTAAATACATAGAGTATAGTTGTAGGTCTTATAAATAAGAAACTGAGTGAGATAATGTTCAGATAGGTACTTTTTAAAATAATTGTGTCATTCCGAATTATTTGTTTACCTGCTTGCTATTAACCTTTGCCATTTTTGCCAAAGAAACTAGAAAAGGCTGGATATTTGCAAACACTTGAGAACTATATTTTTCTTTTATTTAACCATTCTTTTTAGCATAGAAACAGTATCAGCATATTTTCCAGTTTCCACAAGGTTTTGAAAAGAATGATAGGAAACCATAAAACTCCTGAAAGGACTTTACCTTGGCAGAAGACTATATATATGAGAGATCAATTTTCTGATAAGATTCTCTGGAATGAAAGGACATCTTGTAATTTTAGCAAACATGAATACCAAAACTAGAGATGGCCGTTTGGGACCTGGTGCCTGATACAAACCTCATTATAGGCTATGAAAACTTTCCTGGGGCTTTTATGGCCTTTGGATCCAGTCCTTTGATGTGTCTGGTAAGCTAATGGCTGAAATACTTTCTAGTGCTCTGGTCTGTTCTCTTGAAGGCTACAGGGCTGCCCAGTGTCTGTGGAAGGGCTTTAACTCCTTGGCAAGCCATTTCGGAGCAGGAAGCGGGGGAATCTTCCCATGTTGGCAGCAATTATTATGCGATATTATACCTCTGCCCTATTCTAAGCTAACTTTGATAACAAAAAGCAAGATCTGGTTATCACTTGGTTTCACAATGACAAATAACTTTTGTTCTTTTCATTGCAGTAAGTTAGTGTTCTGATGGCATGATCTGAACAAAGTAGCTGTCTTTTTGGTAAAACCTTGTAACGAAGGTGCCCAGCCTGGGAGCTGTGCTGGGTCTCGTGGCAAGTTGTGTTTGCACAGGCAGTGTTCTCACAGCAACCTTCCCCTCGCTCCTGTGTGATGAGGGTAGGGAAGGTGTGGGTATGACATGAATTTTTGATTACTTTGGTACACGTGTGCATGCATTACCCTGGTGTACAAAACCAGTGCTGGTAATACCTTTTATAATCAACTCTGACAGGTCAAGAAAATACACTCTTCTAACCTAAGACCGGTGCTAATGTTCATAAGGCAATAGAACTCCAAAAACATTCATTTCAATTGCCCATGTACAGCAATCGAATACTAAATATACAATGGTTTCATCAGAAATTTACCAGTTTATTTAGGAACAGAGTCAGAAGCCTACAGAGTTCAACAGGAAGGTAAAGTTGCTTTAGTACTCTTCCATCAGGTCAGGGTTTCCCTTTTCTCCATAAACCCCCTGATAAAGGCATGTGTGAGCTCAAAGCAAAATTTTTCTGTGGTTCTGTGGGTTTTAGTTTCAGGCATAGGCTCCATGGATGCTTTTGGCCAAAGTAGCTGCATCATAGTTCACTTTCTGCCCACCAACAAGAGTTGAGAGTTGTGACCACATAAAGTTTGCCTCCAAGTCTGGGTTTCCTCCAGCCGTGCAAGTTGCACAACATGTCGTGTACCATCCGTTACTATTCTATGAGCCAGAAGAGTTTGCCAAAAACTTGCCTCCTGTGCTGTGCTTGGTTTTGCAGTATGTGCCATTTCCAGCACCTTGAATGCTGTCTGCGTCTTAAACCATGACAGTCCTCTAAGGCTCACACTGAGCTCATCTGCATAGCCTGATGGATGTTTTAACCGTACAAGCGAGTAGTCAGTCCAACCAAAATATAAAGTTTTAATTCAGGTGCAAATGTGCATAGACCATCATTAAAAAGTTAACCACAGAAATAAGGAATGCAGGATAACTGGGCATAATTGTAAGTGGTGTAATGCACAGGGAAGCATGGTATGAGCAGATAACTGATACAATACTTTTTTTACAGTTACCTGTCTTCTGGATTACCCAGATTTTATTATTTTTTTTTATTTTTTATTACTTGCTTGCTGGGTGAGTTTGATGCTTTCCAGCAAGTAGGGCTCTTGACAAGGAGGTGGATTGTATTGCAGGTCGAGGTTCTGGACGGCTGCCATGCAAAGTGGTTCAGACAGAGAGGCTCCGAGTAAGTGCTACAGTAGTTGCAAATTGGCAGATCTTCTGTGTGTGGGTGCCAGATAGCCAATTCCCACCTCACAATGTTGATAAATGAGCATTGTTTCTAAATTCTTTTAAGAATAAACTCCATTAAGATGCTTGGAATGTAAATACTTCCTCTTGGAGAAAGTGATGATTTTAATTTGTTTTAATTCTATTATTAGGTCTCTTAATAAAAATGTCTGTTTAAGCTATTTAAGACAGCCACTAAAATTCTACAATATTAATTTTATGGAGAATTTCCAGAAGTACTCTATCGCTCTTCCTCCATTAAGGTAGCATTATGGACTTTTAATAGAGCTCTTGGCTACAGCAATTTTTATTGACCTAGTTAGTAAATGACTTAATGTTAGTCCCAGAGTCTTCAAAATATGTGATATACTTTAAAAATTAACATAAAAATAAGTATTCAGTAATTTCTCCATTACAACAACTTTTATTGCCCCTTGATCAGATGTATACATGCACTGGGTGAATGTAGGTATGATTTAGTTATGCGTAAGACTTTCTGGACACCTTAGATAATGATTTTTAGTCTCTACATAACCTTATTTTTTAAGTAAGGCAGAAAAATCAATTCTTACATGATCTCACCCACAAGTTGGTTCCATACAAATAAATCTCAGGATGGGATGTGTTAATTCTTTTAATAATGCTTTTTCTGCTCAGATTGAATAAATGCAGCTAGGTTACCTACAATGGATCATTTGTGGTTGATTATTTCTTTCTTCCGAATTATGGATTCACCTATTGTTTGCATGCCATGACTGTTCGTATCTTGCTTCTAGATTTGATAAATATTATGTTTTTTCTGTAGTTTTGGACAGAGACTACTCTGAGTTTCATGAGGAACTGCATTGCATTCTTCCCTGTGACTCGGAGGAAGATCTAATCCTTTTTGAAGAGTTCAGATCTGGACTGCTCTGACAGCCCAAGCTCCTGCTCAGTCTGGGGATCTCAGCTGGCATCTCAGCATGATGTTCCAAGCATAGGATTGTGACTGACAGTATCCTAAATTTGTTATGAAACCATACAATTCTTCTGGTCATGGGCTTGTTCTGTATTAATATTGCACAGGCATTGGACACAATGACATTTGCATGCTCTTTAAAGCACTGTGCCATTAAATAGTCAATCCAGTGGTCCACTAATGACGATTTTATTTGAAAAGTAAAAGCAAAACAAATAATGACATCTAAGTGTTAATAGTTAACTGAAGTTTATTTAAATGCCAAGTTAGTAACGTAACATAATAAAATAACTTTTTTCCAAGCTCTATTTCATGTAAACCAGCACTCTCCTGTCTTCAACGTGAAAACTGATTATTTATGTTTGATTTGTTGTTTTTTAGTGCAGCCATTCATATTGCATCTCGTATTCTGGACTGTCATGTTGATATGAATATGACCCAGTAGCACATCATAGAGCATTTGTGTAATGCAAGCTCTTTGTAATGACCCGTCGTCCTCAAAACTTAGCATAAAATAAGTATCTGACTTTAAAATGTTTGAGTTATTTACTTGCTTATCTGAGTTGGCTACCCACAGGTGATAATGCCAAGGTGTCTAAAGCATCAGTTGTTAAAATGAAGTGCCCGAGTTCAAAAGCTAGAAGGAGGTAGCCAGGAAAGTAAATCTATATTGCTACTAATTCTTTGCTTGCTGTTTTGTTTGAGTGCACTGGGTAGCTTATGTTTACTGCCTTCCATAGCTGACAGCAGAGAGATGAATGTTTAGCCACCATAGAGTCCCACCACTAATTCAGTAAGTGACTTGGGCTTTTCCTGTGTGCCCTCCTGAGGGCTTTTAAATTATCTGTAGGTTATTTACTGGGTTTCTGCATAAGAATTGAGTTCATTTCTGGCCATTGAATGCTCAGATGTGCCAGAGTGACTTATTCCATATTGTAGGAGCTAGTGGTTTAGGTCTTGATCTTATAAACACTTGCCACTTAATTTAGCTTTATTCCTAGGCACACAGTCCCTTCAATTTCTTCTCATCTACAGCTTTATTGGATCTCTCCGATGAATGTTAAGCACAGCGTTTATTTGTTTGGGTCTTCTGAGGTGTGCAAGACCACATGTGCAAGCACTGTAGCTGTATGCTGGTTTTGATGTACCAGGATCCTCTTGGGAGTGGGCTGGCAGAGACTACAGATTATGGACAAGGAAATAAAGCTGGATATGGAAGGAAGATGAACAAGATTTAAATATGTCACTGCTGTCATTCTCTTGGCTTGAAAATGCCACTGTGGAAGTTATGTGTGAGCACTAGGCCTTGCTAGTCTGAAAGCCTAAAGGTTGTGCCGGCTTGTTAGTGGAGGTTGACAGAGGGATGTTTATTTTCAGCACTGTTCTCACACTGACAACTTCAGACCGAAATGGATCCACAGATATGTATGCTTGGTGATTTCAAGTAGCACTAGCATCACTTTTGCCACTTAGTTCAGAGCTGAATAAATTCTGGCCAACACATCTATGCCAGTTTGCCATTCACGTATCGTAGCTTCAGGCCCAAGAGCTAAATTTGAGATTGTTTAATGTTTGTTTATTAATATTCTAAAAACAGTGTAGCATAGCATAGTCATGTTTGACATTTCAAAATATTAAACAATATGGTGATGCTAGTGCATCATTTCAGTCTGTGCTAAAAACTATTCAGGTAGCAGGGTATATTAGGGATTGACTTCTATATAGTGTACATAAGATATGTGAAGCTCATAAGGACAATCCAACATATATGTAGTAGCATGTATCTAGTATATATTATGGGGATGTCAGGTCAGCCATACATTTGAGCAAATGCTTTTGACACAGTGTTTTTGATGCAAATAAGTAATGCCTTATATGCATGTGTATTCACCGCATGGGTTCATGTAGATATCTGTCTGTCCCAGTTGTTAATCAGTGGTTGTCAGACTGCATCGTAATATATTTCCTTCTAACCCTCGTATCTGCAAATCACCCTGACGGGGCAATAGAGGCTCCTCAAGCACCAGAGCTAAAAGACCCTTTCACAGCCATAGTCTCAGGTGCCTTTGTATGTACTTTAAGCAATATGACCATGCTTGGAACAAGTTCTTTAGTCTTTTCAGGTCCCTCCTTGTTTCCAAAAACAGTGGCTCATCTCAGCCCCTTTTTTTGATTGCTGTCTTTCTGCAGACTCTGCAACCACCCCTTGCTGCTTTGTACATAGTCTTGCCACTCTAGTATAGGAACCTTTGCTGTTGTTTCTACCATCTGGAGCAGCCTCTGTGTATCTTTCTGCCTCATCAACTCTCCAACTCTTCAACTTTTGTCTCTCTTTTTTTTTTTTTAATAGATTTCCTCATCTGCATATGCCTCTTATTTTTTTTTCTCACTCTTTTATTGGCCTTATGGCTCAGTGCCTTAATTTATTCATCATACAGTGTCTTTACACTACTGGTTTCTATAATTTATACTATGTACTGCCTGCATCCACTGCTTCCCTGTATTTAATTCTCTTCAGTGTTTGGGAATACAGTTGGTATGAAAGGCAGTATATGATATAAAGTTGTATTATATTGTACAGAGATACAGCAGCATCTGCTGCTATACATATAAATATTCCAACTTTGCAGCACTTCAGTAAAGCAAGTAATCTGGGCTAGTTTTAAACAGAAAAAAAAATTCTGTGATAAGATGTATAAAATGAGTTTCAAAATAGAGCTTAGGACCTTTGTGAATAGGGGTTAAACTCCAGCACAATGTTTATTAATTCTTGTTTTTCATATAAACATATATTTGTGCATGTGTGCCTCTGTGTGTATCTATAGTTTGCATGCAATACAGTATTATTACCAATCTCCGTTCTTGGAGCTATGAGATCAAAGGAAGCCAGTGCTTTCTTTTTTCTTCCTTTGGTTCACGTTTTTGACAATTTTGAAAACTTGAGCTCTCACCAGGAGAGCTTTGCATCTGGCTGTCCTGGCTCACAGGAGTGCAGGCATCCTTTTACATCTGCAGTGTGTGTATGTGTGCTGGCAGTTTGCTGTGGGCACAACACCTGATCTACTCTGAACCAAAGCTACTTGCCTCGCTTTCTTTTCAGGTAATCTGAAGTCCTCGAGTTAGAAGACAGATTTGAGAAATATATCTCATAAAACAAATACCTGTGGCTTTGTTCAAGTTAGAATTAAATTCAAAATTTGATTTGCAGAATTCTGATCAGTCAAATAACACTGCTGATAGTGTTCTGACCTCCCAGTTGTATGTTCCTGGGACTGAGTCTCCACTTTTTCAAACTCCTGAAAGCTCATAGGTCTTCCAATACCTGCACAATTGCTCAACTAATGAATGCTTGACTTTGATCTAGTGGGCACCTTCTGCTAGCAGGAGACCTGCAGGGCTGTGCAGACTTTCTGGGACCAATCCATGCCCTGAAGTGGAGGCAATCCGTATATGAGTGTTCAACTGACAAAACAGTTAAGTGTGGTTTGTGCTCAGGACCAGCAGTAGGATTCTCTCCCAGTACACTCCCACGATGGCAATCCCAAAGGCTTGTGGGTATGGCTAAATATGACTTTATTTCAATGATGAAAACAGTATCTGCCAATTCTGGTTTTTTTGTCACTTATTTAATTTGGCATTCTTTGTCCAAGCTGTTGCTGTCAGAACTTCCTTCATGAGCTGAACTAGAATAACAAGAGACAACTATTTAAAGGAAATAATTTAAACATGAGGGTGTTGGTAATAAAAAGAGATCATCTGTGCAACAATATTACATTTGCTATGGTATTTGATTACTAGTGAACACAGAGTATTCATCTCAGCAAAAAACAGGAAAGGGGAGGAAAAAAGTTTTTTATTAAACCAACTAAATGATCAAGTGAGTCAGCAGAGGCTGTTTTAGCTTTCAGAATGCAAAATGTGCAGCTCATAACCATGAAATTTACTGTACCTTTTATTAACATATTTTGATTGTAAATATGTGTGAGATAAAAATGCTTAATTTTTAGGCTGAGATGGACAGCTAATTTCTTAAAAACCATGACATTAATGGCTAAAACTGTAATGCCCCTGTTGTTCAATCCTGAAAAAGTTTGCTTACAGTTCACTTCCAATGGCTTTTTCATACCATTATCAAATGACTGATAGTCATTGCAAACATTTTAGCAGCTTTCAGATCTGTTATACTTTTAATTAAATTGGCTGTGAATTGCATAAGTAGCAAAGGTTGACAAATTAGCACTCGGCACAGCATCACTGTTTCTTAGCGTAGCTGTCACAGGACATTCATAGTCTTGATTTCTTTAAACACTTTACGGTTCTTTTAATCTGTATCAGATGTTGACTTGGAACACTAAGTAAATGGCTCTGGAGAGCAGGACAGGATATTGCAGAAATACCCCTGAGCTGCTTTGATGGAAGCAGTCTGGTTTAGAGTGCATGGAGCTGTCTGACCTACGCACTGCTGTCAGAAGCACGATGGCTGTGGGTTTGTGGAGAATGTGGTCTCTGCACGCTTAAGGCTAAAGGACTTATGTGAAGTGTATATGTGCATGCTGCTAACACCATGCCCTACTTTCTAGCTGGAAGATGTCAGTATGATCTCTTGAGCTTTGTGTCAAACGTGTTATTGGAACAACTTCCATGGTCCCCCCTAGGAATTGCAGATGTCCCTTAACCACCTGTAGGCTGGTACTGTGGCAGATGCTTGCAGAAAGGGGGATGAAAAATTAGAGGCCTTACCCTATATTCCTGTGCCATTTATTGTAAAATATGTTCCTGTGAACACTGCCTTTGCTGCCATTGTCTTTCTGATACTTCTTGCTAAGCCCCTCTCCAGTTCCAAACCAGTAGAACACTGCAAACATAGGAGAAAGTAGTTCTTGTTATGTTAGTTTTGAATGAGACATTGCAGATCAGCCTACCTTAGACCAAACTATGTCAGCCTGCCCAAAACCATGGACCATCAATGGGAAATAATGCTGTGATTTTAAAGAACTTAGTAAATGCTAAAGAAAAGAAACTAATATTTGGTATTTTGTATTCAAAGTGCAAGTGATCGTAGAATCATTAAAGTTGGAAGAGACCTCTGAGATCATCAAGTCCAACAATCAACCCAACACCCCAGGCCTTCTAATCCATGTTCTGAAGTGCCATGTCTACACATTTTTTTAACACCTCCAGGGATGATGACTCCACCACCATTCTGGGCAGCCTGTTCCAGTGCCTCACCACTCTTTCAGTAAAGTAGTTTTTCCTAATATCTAGTCTAAACCTCCCCGATGCAACTTGAGGCCATGATCTAAGGATGAGAAATATATGGGCCAAATCTTGAAGGCTTTTTAGTCTGTCTTCACTTGGGCAAAACAATATCAGAGGAAAAGGCCTGGGAAAAAAGATCCAGACTGCAGTCTGGTTTTTACAGAAGAGGTCACCATTCTTTTCCAATATACTGCTGTGGCCCTTTCTGTGCTGCACAATATGCCTCACTTTACAACAATATTGTAACATATTCTTGAAGAAACAAAAAGCTGCAGTTTTTAGAACAAAGAGCACAAAAACTAAGGTGCATTATTTACATTCTCATCTACTTTCACTGAGAATAGGAAAGCACACCTTTGTGGGCTTCAGCACAGGAAGAACCCATGTCACCCCTCCAGCTCTCCTATCATCTTGTGGTCTGAAAACCCTGTGTGCTCCTGGAGTTAATGCAGAGTTGCATTTAGATGATGTCAACTGCTGCTGGTTTGTCCTGTTACAGAACACAAGTCCAGTTTCAGATTAATTATTTAGGCTGCTTTCAGTTCATGCTATTTTCCCCTCTCCCAATGTTGTTCTGATCACCCAGGCTTTCAGCTGTTAACCTGCACACTATGTGCTTGTCCTGACACCGGTCTTTTAAAGTCAAAGTACTGTTGATGAAACAAGAAGAAAATAAGGGATCCTGGAATGGGTTCAGCTTCACTGTGCATTCAGTGTTGCAAACATTTAAAGCAATGGCTATGCTACTATTTATTAAAACTGCTTGTAAGTGGGAGCTTCATGCAGCCCTTTGCAGTCTAGAGGTTTTGTTTAGATTGAACTGTCCATGTTGTTGAACTACATCCACTGCTGCATATGAACACGTCCTCATGTGTTCCTGGCAACCCTCCTCTTCCTTCCAGGGTGGACCTACACCCTTTGCTTTACTTCTGCCCACCTGGACACTTGCTTTTTGCGTTTCTCTTCCACCTGGTGTCAGTTGGCACCCACGGTTTGATTGGGGCTTTGATCAAAGAACCATGATATCTTTCCTACATGCTTAGCAGGCACCTGACCTGCTTTTCTGCTTGCTCTGGGGTGGGTGGTGGGGTAAAAGGCTCTTGTTCCCCAGTGGGGTGTTTTCCAGTGGCTCAGCCCAGGAAAAATAACACTGGGGGAAAGGTCTTCAAAGAGCTACTGTCCCTCAGCTTTAAAGCATCACCTGTCAACCCCAGGCCTGGCTCAGAACAGTGAGGAAGTCCTGGAAAATTTAGGCGTATACAAACTTGCATGTCTTTGAAGAATAGAGACATTTGAATCTAAATTCAGTCTCTACAAAGGTTGGCTTCAGCCGATGGGGTCAGACCGCTCCCTACTTCAGAAGTGTGGCAGTTTGTGCTTAAATGGATTAGCAACTATCCATATCCTCTTGTTAGCATTGCAATTACAAATTAGGATAACATAAAAGCTTGGTATAATTGTGCTGGAAATGAAAAATATCTCTTTATGTTGCACATTTCACAGCCACATTAGACTTGCAGAGCATTGTGGCAATGATTACTTTTTGCTGAGGGGGAGAGAAAAAGATAAATGACTTCTAAATCACCACATGACTCAGCCTGCAAGCTCTGAGTTTATTTGTAAGACATTTATCTCCTTGTATACTCACCAGGAAAAAAAATTATCATTTAATTAATAAACTTAATAGCCTGAGGTATTCTGATCAATAAAAAATAGTATGAGAGAACAGGGCCTGATGCAATGAAATATTGAGTTGTCTGCAGACAAACCCACGATTTTCTTTAAAACTGATTGTGCTCCTGCCTAGTTAGTTAGGGGAGGCTGCATGGTAAGATGCATTGCTCTGCTGAAAATTAAACTGATAGGCCAGGCTGAACAAAAAAATTGAAGGAGCTCCTTGTGCTTTGGAACAATTTCCCCTTTATGTTTTCTCTGTATGACCTTTTGAGCTTTTTTCCCCTGCTGGCACTGAGATGCTGAACTCGCTTCCACTGAAGCCAATGGGTGTTTTTCCACTGACTGCAGCAGACCCCGGATGGGTCGAATTCTGCTGCTGATGGGGCCTGACTCACTGCCTGCGCCTGTTGTGACATTAGATCAAAGCCCCATTACAGCTCTGCAAATCCAGAGTTACCATGCTGGCTCCAGGGCTTATCCTGGATAATGCAGAATAACCAACAGCAAGATGTGTCCCGGTCTCCTGCTACCAGTGGTTCAAATGTGAACAGCGGCGGCTGCCTGGCAGGGCAGGGTTTGTTTGCTTTATCTGCAGCTCTGCGATGAGCCCTATTATGATTTCACTCTTTGCCAAGGCAGCCAAGGGCTGATCAAATGCATAAGTGGTTGCTGGGGGAAATATGCAAATGTGCCATTTTTTTCATTCAATCTGTACTAAAAGTATGTCCTTAAAGAAAAGATCTATGGATGTTGGATACTTTCTTTGTAGACATGCAGAAACAGCAGGAATTTTTCATCTCCGTTTGCATGGCAGCTTTACAGTGGCAGACAGAAATGGAAGCAATACACCTCTTCTCACAGGCAAATGCATCAAATCAGCTCCGTGTGTCACTTCTGACATCCGTGTTAAATGGTGTATGGGTCTCTAATTTGAATATTGTTTTGAAACAGTCTGTTAGAAGAAACAGTGCTGTGGACACCATGACTTGATTGTGAATTGGTTCTTCTCAGTTCATGATTCCTGCATTGGAAATCCCAGACCCCTCTCATGGTTGCCCTCTCACCATTGCTGGATCACGTATCTCCTTCAGTCGTGCTAGGTGCTGCACAGCATCTGGCTGGGCAACAGATTAAGTTGAAAGAGAGAGAAAGAGCAGAACGTAATGGAGGATGGAAAACACACAAAAGAAGGGAAGGATGGCCAGGATGGTGGTGTATCTCCTTAAATAGCAGCAGATTATAGTCCTGACAAGTATGCTGGCTTAGTCTATGCTAGGCTGAAACAGTATCTGGAGCAAAAAAGAGCACTTCCCCCACTTTCACTGGAGCCTGTTTCACCCCTTTTGTTCTCACACTGCCTCTTTTTGAAGCTCCAAAGTGAGGTGGAAATATTAGAGTAGGTATTATTCACCTTATTTTTTCACAAATTCAATGTAATTGTGGATGTGCCAATTATTATCTACTCCTAATTTATTCTGTGTTAATCACGATTCTGAGTTTACATACAAAGCTGTCTTGTTAGGATGAATGCAGGCTCCTCCCTTTCTGTGCTGTTTTATCAACAGTGATCATTACAGGTTTCCAGACTGTTGTGTGAAACCTCACATTTTCGTGTGCCGAGCTCACAATTATGGAAGACCTGCAAACCCCAATTATCACAGTGGGTCAAGGGACGTGCTAGTGAATAAAAACAATGCTTGTGACTAAACACTGCAAGATGTGGTCCTCCCTTGCCGGATCACCTTTTACCCCTTAAGTACCATGCATGTTTTCTATGTTGAGGCACAAGAATGCTATAAATAATATTAAGTGTTCATTAGCCACAATTGAAACATGAGAGTGGAAAAGTGTGATAACAGGAGAAGCTTCTGAAGTTGCAAGAGATGCTAAGAATGAAGGAAGTGTTGTTTTCCTAAAATTTGTCAGAATGTTCCATTTTGAACTAGAAGATAACATTTTCATGAAGAATTTCAACTAATTTGTCATACTTTTCCCCTAGTTTTAATCCAGCTCTGCATGCGGCTTTCTGACTCACACTATGACTTAATTTCTCATTCTGTACTGTGCTCTCTACCATAATATGTGATCATTCAGATGTCTTCACTCAATCACTTTAATTAAAGCAGGAGTCCTTACCCTCAAATGTGGACAGTGAGTAACACACAGCCAGCTATGCTGGTTAGGCTCAGAAGCTTTTTTTAATTATATATGTGTCTCGTATTCATATACATGCACTTGTATTCAGTGCAATTCCATTTTAGGACTTAAGCAAATGATCAGCTTAAGTGAGTTCAAACAGATCTTAAGCATACACTCAGTATTAAGAGAGAACTTAAATGCCCTGCTGAAAGGGGACATGAATCAGCTTCTGATTTATGGACAAAACTGTTATCTAGAGAAAATGTACTTCCTTCCTAGGATCGTATTAGATGAGTTAGAGATAAAAACCTTTTCCTACTGGTGGCAAAATCAGCACAAGATCTGTCTTCATGTGGTAAGCAAAGTCTTAGTGCAGCAAGCTGGTACAAACTATTTCATTTTGTTTAGCTTACTCTCAGCCTTTCCTTCGCCCTGTATTAAAGAATGAACATGAGATGCTTCACAATGTTAATTTTCAGGAGGCTTTTTAGTTGTGAACGGGGATACTTTTTTTTTTTTCCAATAATGGATTTATCCAAGTTTTTACTGGTGCCCCAAAGCCCCAGAGATTAATTGGAAGGATGGAAACTCTTGACTTGATCTATGCCACAGAAATAATCCCCAACACAGTATTTATAGCTTTCCTAATGTTCTCAAGGCTATCTTCTGAAATGTCTCCAGATGCTTGGCACTGTCATCTAAAGCAAACTTAAAAAAAAAAAAAAAAAAGAAAAAAAAAAAAAGCATCAGTTCAGATAGCAGTGCCAGTAAGCTGTGATAGGATGCAGTGAACTGCTACCCTGTGGGCTCAGTCTGGCTGTAAGGCAGCTGATAGAGTCCTCCAGTGCTTTCCTGGAAGGAGCATGGCCCTGGCTGGGCTCCTAAGTCATGAGAAGGTGCAGAGAGAGGTCTGGAGGGTGCATTAGCTCAGGTGGAGCACCACGTAAAGGTTTGGCCCTGGACATTTGCCCAGGGATAAAAGTGCCTGTTTGATGTAAATAATTTCTTCCCAACTTAGCCGAGTGGGCATGAGCCATTCCAGGAGCTTAGTGACATTTGACAAAGAGCATGAGTAAAATCAGGCTTAAAATAAGTTTTGAAATAAGAACAGAATCATGTATAAATGCAGTGTGGTGTTGGTTATAAATGGATGTAATGGAAATAGGATGGTAGCAAAGAATTTATTTTTGACTACTATTAAGACTTTCCAAAGTCTTTCCAAAGACTTTCCAAAGCATGCTATAAAAACTGAGGGCTGGTAAAGATTCAGGTATGGGTAAAATGTTACAATATTCAGTTTTCTCTGAGAGTAGATAAAGTACTAGAGAGAAATGGTGTGATAAGAAAAAACTTATTCTGACTAGAAATGTTAGTTTATAATGTTAGCTAAATTAAGCAGTTATTGATTATTAATATACATTCTTCTCTTACTGGCTTACTTAACTTTTTTTAAGCTTTCAGAATTTGCTATGGGGTGTTCTCAATTTCAGTGGCTATAGTGAAAGATTTATGCTCTGTAGCATGCTGGCTGATCTGCCAGCAAAGTAAACAGCACTTTAGATAAGATTTGGGCTTGCAGCTTTGCTTAATGAGAACATCATCTTTCAAAGCATGGATTTGCTCATGTAACCACATAGGCCATGCATATCCCTATTTGTTATAAAAATTAATATACAAAACAAACCTTATGTAGCTATATGGGCAAATTATATTATGTCTGTGTCCCTGAGTAACTTCATTATAACATTACTCAATAGCTCAGAGAAGAAATGACAGTGAAGCTGTGTGGCATCACATGGGTCCTTCAGATGGAGAAGAAAATCCAACAGTCCTGACATGAGAAGGACTTGCGTACTGTATCCACGCATGTTCTCTACTGGTAATGCTGTCCTCTGCAGTGAGCTCTAGATGATATGCACAGCACAAAATGCTTAGCTTTAAACTGAGGTTAAAATCAGTAAGGAATAGAACACAGGAATTTGTATTGTATAGTATTTGATGATAAAATTAAACTGAATGCTTGTAAGAAGAATGACAGCTATGCCATATTGCTGCGTGGATGCTGTTATCTACATGTGTGTTCTTTTTTCTTAATGCTAAAATAATGCTGAAAACATGCAGTGAAAAGGAAAATAACGTCATATTTATAATCTGTTTGAGAATGCTGCTCCTTTTACTGCAACCATGGTGCAAAGCAAAAGCTTCCTCACCATATTTCCCCATTAAAACAGGAATGGTATTAGATGACGCTATGTCTTTTTTATACAATTCACAGAGGAAACAAAGGAAAAGAGAAGGAAAGAGTCGTGAGGTCCAGCAGTTGCCCTGCTATGCAGACAGGGAAACCATTGACCAGTCTCAATCTATCTTAGAGGTATTTGATAACTCTTTGAGATCATGCAGTTAGATATCTGTCATTCTATCCATGCTACACAACGCACAAGGTGTATTGTACAAAAGTCTTCTGTATTTTACAATAGCTATTTGTGTAATTGTAGTTGCATAGTGGCCAATAAGGCAGCATGTTCTCCTTTCCTTCCAGACCTTTCAAAAACTTTATACTCTTTCCAATTTTCTGTTTTTTTACAGATAGTTTAGTCATACTGATTGAGGTTTCTTTCCTAATGTAAAACATTCAACAAAAAAAGTTCTTTAAAAACTCTAGTGATGGAAAATGTAAAGCAAATTTTTAAAATTGCTAATTGTAAACCCCTTTGTCTTTGGAGTGCTGCATAGCAGGTCATTTCCAAGTAATTATTATGTGAAAACTGTAGGGCCTTTTTGGTTCATACATATATTGAAGAGATGCAAAGCCAATACAAAAAGAATTTTAATTGGTTTGAGATAGTAGCAGGAAATGATTTTCCTTCATTTGTAGAATAAAAAAAAATTAAGGTATCTCAGCTATTAAATTTGGGAAAGGAGTGCATATTTCTGTACTGCAGTTACTCATGTGTGAAATACAGAAAAACGTTAATTGAGGTAGGCTTGTGAAGTGAAATTATTTGCAAGTGGATTGTAGATGAGCAAAGGATTTCTTAGGATGTTGCATCTCGGCCATACTTTGAGGTTAATTCATTAAAGATAATTAGAATGCTAAATCGTTTCCTATAAGGAATCACTGCTACAGTGGTCTAACACTTTTAGTCTGATTGAATCAAATGCTAATTTCTAATATTCAGATTTATGTTATGCTTATTTATGTACTGGCCACCCTGATTACTTCCTTGACTGCTGGTAATCTTTTCTGTCAAGGGTGACAGCCCTTCAGTCACCTGAAAATAAGGGATTGCATGAGGGGAACTTCAGCAAAAGGAACTGCCTGTTCCTGTCTCTGCATCTATAAAGTCCATGTTAAAAATAGGAGCAGTTGGGCAGCCTTTCAGTGTTTCATAGCTAATTAAATCCTCACCAATAACTCTAGAGTAAATGCAGAGTCTTCAGTGTAGTTCTATGAGTGGCCTTGACAACACTTGTATACCACTGCACCCAAAATTCAAAGAAATGGGCTCTTGACATAGATATAACATCAGTGGGTTTCAGCCCAAATGCCCAAATTATGGTCTGGGTTCCTTTAGGACCTGAACGTGGCTTGTTGGACTCTGGACGGCGTGACAGATCCACTGCCCTTGGGAGCAAGGAGAGGAGGTCTGGCCCTCCTGGCTCTGCCCCGTCTCCCATCGGGCAGAGGCCATTCTGTGTGGCAGCACACAGTATCCCTGCCCTCATCCAGGGGAAAGCCAAACCAAACAATGCAGGATACATTCTCCACCATAAAAGCAGAATACCAAAGTGAGTTGGACAGAAGTGAAAAGCAATGTTGTTTTACATCAGAAAGCCAAATAAAAATCTATAGCCTGGTACAGGTTTCTTCTTCTTTCCTTTATTTATTACTGTGACATAAGTGTCCTCTGCATCTATTTACTCTTACTTGGGGTCTTAGGCTTGCATATTTCATTTGCCCAGATGGCCTGTATCACGTTGTGAAGGATGATCTTTCTGTGCTGAGAAGGTATGTGTGCCAGGTCCCATGCATGTTATCACTTATTTATTGCCTCCCTGGCGGCATGCTGTCGCCAACAGGCGTATAATTAGAATAGCTCAGGCTGGAGACCTGTGGAAAGTCTGAGTACTTTCATAATTGGCCAGTAAGTGCTGTAAGTTTGTGCTTGAGTCCTCTACAATTTCCAGTATTGAAAGCTCAAGTTTCTTTCTTCAGTGACATATTTTCCTTTTATAAAAAGAGGATGGATCCTTGCATTTTGGATCTGTTCTCATTTGTGTTTACTTACTTCATGACTTGTTACTGCAAACAGCCTGCTTTTGCTTTCAGAGAAACTCCAGATATTCAAACAGAACAACAATGTCTCTTTCTTCTTGGGCTCCCACCCTGTATAAAAAGGGAAAAAAGTGAAAAGTAAGAATAGGAGAAAATGCTATCAGAAACAGCTAAGCCAACAGCATAATCTGCAAGTTCTGTGTGTAGTGTTATGATATCTGAAACATAATTATCAAGCTTAAGTTAATTAGACTAATGCTTAGAAAATCTGGCATGGCAGATTGTGGTAAGTAATTATATATACCGATTAAAAGATGTAACACACAGTGAGCAAAAGCAAAAAGAAAACTCCATTTGATACAGCCAGTGAACACAGACAATTAAGAAGTCAAGTAGATGAGCACTGACAAAGATACTGAACTTTGTGGAAGATGATGGGCAAGATGCCAATTTTCCAGTGGAACAGATTTTGCATAGTATCAGTCAAACTTTTGTTTTATGAAAATCCATGCTACTGTTTCCTAACTGAAATATATGAAGGGCCACTTGCTTTTTGCATTAGGATTAGCTGACATGAATACAAGGGTATGTGCAAACAGGAATGTGACATTAGAGTACTAGTTTACATATATATAGAAGTCGTGTAAATGGCTTTTCTTAAAAGCAATTCACAAGATGTCATATGAGAAATAAAGCTGTGAAGACAGTGTCTTCTGCAATTAAATGTAATGTAGTAATGCTTACGGGTCAGAATGAATGAGGAGAGCTTGTGTGCCTTTGTACACCTCAGTACGTGCACAGGCTAAACCCTGGAAACAGATTGAGAACATGATATTTTTTGTGAATTTTGTAGAAGACTAGTTTTAAAAAAAAAGAAGATCTAAAGAAAGGTAAGAAAAATGCAGCAGTAGACCTTCTGTGGAAGAAATTCTGCTTGCAAGGTACCCTACTATGACTTCGAATTGTGTCTAAATTAATAAAATTATTTTGAAAGTCCTCCACAAAGTGTGTGACTAAACAACATATTCCCCAGTCAACTCCCTCCTAGAGAATGAGTGGGAAACCTGCAAATTCCTAGTCTGGCAAACTGAGATGAAGCAAGCCCATGCTAGATCCATTCTCACAGCATTTAATACACAAGTATTTGACTGAACTTCTGGAGTACAACTTCTTCTCAGCTGAACCATGTGTTTTATTCATGTCTACTGGAAATTGCTTTCATTTCTGTTGATCTCATAGTTTCCTAAGGCATGAACAAACTGATTGAACTGAAAGCAAACAAAATTACTTTTTGTCTCTGAAAATTGGAATGTTTGGCTTGCTTTTCCTGTCTTTGTACCCTTCCTGCCCTCCATCCTGCCAAGTTCATGTGATCACCCCATCCATGCAGTGTAGGACTTCCTAAATTTCCTAAAGCATGCTCTCTGAGTTATAGTGAGAGAAGGTGGTGATCTGCTGCCAGGGTATCATCACAGGAACAGAACCTGCAAAAATATTGCAACCAAAAAAAGTTCCAGACGAATATTTCTGAAATGCCTGTGCTCAAAGGTTTGAATGTTAATTCTGTCCAAAAGCAATGATACTCAAGTCTACATGTTAAATAATAATTGTTATGCAAATGCTGTCAGTTCATGATTCCCACATAGATACATGGGGATGTCTGGGAGTTTGTAGCATGGGCAATGGCAACTGCTTTTTCCTAGGCAGTTTAATAAGAATTTCAATGTATTTTCATCAAAAACACCTTCTTACTAGTAGAAGTTTTCAGCCTTAATTAACTGCAACGTGTATCCAGCTAAAATTAATTCTTCCCAAATTCACAGTCCCTTCACTGAAATTAATTACAGAATATTATATTCCCAGGCTATCATGCCATCCCTGTTCTTCAGTGTGGGCATTATGTGGGTACAACTGTGGTCTTATTCCCCAGAAAAAGAATTTGAACAGAAGGCCAACACTGCAGCTTGGAAGAGGAGCAAATAGATTCCTCCTCCTCCTCAAAGTGAAGGCAGGGTGCGCCCCTCCGCCCCCTGGCAAAGCCACTGTTATCCCAGTCTGAGCTTCACCAGGTAAATAACTGCTCCTGTATTGGGCCCCTTGTCTGTGACTTTTTGTTCTCATTTGATTTAGTGTATGAGTTAAGAGGTTCATCTGAGGGATGAAGGAGCCTGCTTGAACAATACCAAACCGTTCCTCACTTTTCCTCTTCTTCTCTTGTCTCGGAGTTTCTGCTAATGCTGGGTAGGCAATACAGCAGGGACCTCTTGCACAGCTTACACCTCCTGTGTCCATCCACTCCAAACAGAATCTTGGACCTTAATCTGCTGTAGACAACATATCTTTGTGAAGTTTGTACAATAGGAAAAAATTAATTGGGCAAAACCCCATGTGATGTCCCTTAAGGGAAATTCCAGCGTAGTTCAGGTGGAGATTCCATGTGAAATCTCCAATTCCGCTCCCATATCTGGGTCTAGTGCTATCCGTTGCCAGTATAACATCAAGAAGTGCAAGCCTCCACTGGGTTTTATAAATATTCTAGACACTGAAGATATTTTTTTCCCTTCACTGCTACTTTAAGAGATGAATTTGCAGACTCTGGGGCATTTGCCCTTGACAAAGCTTGTCTGGTTCTTATGCCACTAGGTCAGTGGAATATCAATAGATTCTTAATGCAGTCTGTCTTTTAGAGTTTCTTTCATTTCTCAAAGCAAGAGTAAATGTCATTCATATTGGCAGGTTATAATGGGAACATTGAGATACTAATTTTTAAAAATATACACAGCTTCTTTTAAATAGTCTTGGTCTCCCTCTTGTGTGTCTTCAGTGTGTCTATAGCAATTACAAGGTTAGATATCCCTTAAGACGCTAGAAAAGGTCATTTTGTTGTTGTCTTTTCTACCCCATGCCTCAGTGAAATATTCATGGTACGGCTCAGGTATTGGGATTGGGTTTAATGTTTCGTTGCATTGCCATCTGTTTTGTTGTTGCAGTTGTTGTTGTTTTTTCCCTTGGTGGGGGGTGAGGGAGCATGGAGGCAGCAGTGAGGGATGCTGGCATATGGGTCCAGACCTGGTATAAAAGATGAGCACTGAATCTGCAGGAACAGAGAAGCTACTCTGATCTGAGCTATTTTCTTTTTAACATTAAAAGTCTTTCTGGTGAAAATCTGCCATTATGCATGTAGATCATCAGTGGTAGATAGTCTCTGTGTCTCCTCAAAGGCTATGAAGCCACATTAAAGTAGGCTTTTATATTATATGTAAAGTTCATTCATATAACTTAGCACAGGCATCGAAATAAAGCTCCTCACTGAGACAAACGGCATTAACAAGTTCCAAGGACGTATTCAGTAGAGTTTTCCAGAGTATCGTGGTGGCTCAGCAGCAAAGGGCAGCACAGAGAAAGTCTAAACCTGCAGAGAGTTCAGAGCACCAGGAGGGCTTTGCTGCAGGTGCCCTTGGCCCCAGCCAGCCCCAGCTGCCCAGCTGGTGGTGGCACCACTCCTCACCCACTGGACATGGGGACAACCACAGTGACACAGACACCTAATGTGGAGAACACCTCATAGGAAGGGCAGAGTGGGTTTCTCATAGATGATTGTTAAGCTCCCTTGTAACTTTATTTTTACTATAATAAGGGTGTTTGGCCCATAATGTTTCACCAGGATTTTTCAAATCCTTTTTCATCATCTTGCTCTTTTTCAGCATTTCTCTCTTACGGCTGTTGATTTAAATGTCATGACATTTTAAACATGACTTATTATAACAAAACAGTATATAAAACAATATGCTGCATAATAAATGCAGCCGTATTTTTCGGAGTGAATGTTAAATGAGAGCAATTTATTCCTCAACCTATTTTAATACCTACTTACTAGAGGATATTGGCTGCTTAAATCCCGGGGAGACAATCTCAGAGGCAAAGTAGCCTTGCTGTGTGCAAGGCTGAAAGCTAAAGTATTTGAGGGATGCCTGGGGGAAAAGGGTGTCCTGGGAATGTAGCTTCATCCAGGAGTGCCGTGATTATGAGCACTGCAGGCAAAACAGACAGGACCATCCTGGGAAGGTCTGTTGACAGGTGAGGGGTCCCCTGAGAAGTACACACAAAAGCAGCTTTGAAACCCCAGTGGTTTGCTTCAAGCATGCGGTATGTGTCATTCTAGATATATGAAGTCTCCTTAAAATACTCCTACAGTCAGTGGAGGGAGTAACTTATGAGTTACTCCAGGATACATTGATTGAATGTTTCCTTCTTAATTTCAGAAAGTGTTGGTGGGGGTGGGAATTTGTTTAATACAAATAAAGTAATTCCCCAGAGAAGAAGTCTGCACTCTGCTCTGGCCATTGTGGGTTTTCCTGCAGCTCCCAGAGATGTGGTGAGGAGGGTGAAGATCCCCCCAGGAGATGGGGCACACTCACATCCCCCTGCACACTGAGCAGGCTCTGTGCCAATGCCATGGCACCTACAGCTGATTTCCTTTGTGCTGGCAGAAAAATACAAAGAAAACAAACAAAATCAACCTCCCTAACAGACATGTGTCTTCCTTGGCATGCCATAAATCTTATTGAGTGTGCTCAGGGTATGGCAAATATTTGTCTGAAGTTAAGATTAGCAGGGGCAGTTCTGACTTTGAAACTCCCTGCATCAGGAGCCAGAATACATCAGCCTGATACAGGCGCCTCGAGGTTATCTCTGCTCTTGGAGTGGGACATGCACATCACTCTGCAGCTCTGACCTTTTGGGAAAAGGCTTTCAGTCAAGTAATACATGCACCTGCATGAAATTTTTGAATCACTGACTCTATCCTTGATTAAAGTGCTTTTCCTTGATTAAAAATAGCCTTTTCCAAATGAGTAATGTTGCGTGGCAGGCTGTGCACACAGGATAACATTTCCTCCAACATTATCACATTGATGACATTGCCATTTCTTACCCAGGTCTCTGTGTAACACATTTCTCTCGTATAGGCAGCTCTGTAACAAATGCCATTAGGAACCTCCCCACAATAATCTACCTTTTCTCCCCAGGTGAGGAAGACTGCAGAGGTGTTTATAACTTTACCTGCTAACTAGGAAGATAATGGGCATGGTGAAAATGTATCCAAACTCATTTATAGATTCTTGCCTGGATTTGTATCAGGTTGTAAATAGCAATTCCCCAAGTCTTTGGCAGGACTTCTTACCCCAGTGGATATTCCTTTAAGTATCTCCTTTGTAATGTGCTCACTTTCCAAGAATTTTATCTCCGTTGGAGCCAAACTGGAAGCCTGTCAAGATTTGAGCTCTTCAGAGTGCAATCTACATACTTCACCGAATGGCAAATGCATTTTCTATAAAACTGTCATTCTGCTCGTGGGCTTACTTGTCTTTTATACGTTCAAAAGCAAATTTCTTAGGATGCCTTTATATTTATTCTTTTTATTCTCTTTATTGTATGTGGAATGGTTAGAAACTAGCGTTTGCAGAGTTTATTTTAGCAAAGCACTTAAACACATATGCTTAAGGGTTTTACTTAACCTTTATGTGTCTTTCCACAAAATTCTCGTCATCTAAGTGCTTTGCTAAAAAGGGTGCAGTTATTCTTATGTCCATGTGAAGTGTGAGGTTCAAGTCTTTCCCCAAAGCACAACAATAGCACTGAAAAAATATTTTCAGTCACTATGACAAAGAGTCAATAGGAGGAAAAAAACCCACCACTCTAAAACACAGCTTTGATAAACTGAGATTTCCAATGGAATATATGCTTTGCAGCAATAACATCAGCAGCTGTGAGATAGCAGTGGTAAAATACGGAAGTGGTAAAATAATTGGAGAAGGATTTTCCAGTAGATAGTTAAAAAACTGAGTTACATATGGAATGCAGGCAACTTTGGCTTCTTCTCCATCTCCTTAAATAACTCGGATTTAATGCAGCAAGTAAAAAACACCCCAAAATCAGGGATTTCTGATTCATATAAAGTTATCAGTATGATATAGAATCTTAAGCAAAGTCAGCAGATGAGAAAATTATAGGATGTGGGTTTTTTCTGCAGTGTTCACTGTAAATTAGAGCAATTAAATTACAGCAGTCTTGTAGCTGTAATTAAATATGGAGATGGGCCCAGAGATGCGGAAAACACTGAACTGCCTGGGCTGCTCAGGCTGTGGAGTGGGAGCAATGGTAAAGGTAGCTCAGAAACTGGTCCTGATCCCATGACAGCTGATGGGGGCAGCCAGGCCTCCGGCACTGTATCAGCATAATATCTTTTAGGTGGTCTCTTAGGTGATCAAGGAGGACCATGCCACACTTGTTCTCTGCCTGTGCTTTTGCCATTCCTGGGGCCCTGCCTGGAGCAGTTGCAGAGGGGGATACCCAGCTGGGGCATGCCCAGGGCTGTGGGAGCTCCTGCAATGAGCACCCCCAGGTAGGCAAAACAGGATTTCGGGCCAAGTGATTGCAGCATCCCCAAGAAGCTGCTTTGTGAAATGGCTGTTGCATCTATTATTCTTTCACTTTACATTGCTGTCAAGTTGAGACTCAAACTACAACTGAAGGAAAATGGGATGGAGACAGGAGGCTGCCCACCAAAAAACTCACGCTCCCTTTAGCAAGACAGCAGAGGGTGAGGAAAGGGTAGAGCATAGCAGGAGGTACAGATAATAGCAGTAAATGTCACGTTTAATTACGTTATGGGGAAGGGTGGAAATGAAGTCTATGAGGATATAAGCTAAATGTAAAGAGAAGTGAAAGGAAAGAAAGCAGTGGGGGGGAAGAGCCAGGAGGACAAGACCAGGGAGAAGAGGGCAAAGAAGGCAAATCAGGAGTTAAGTTGATGTAGAGGCAGTACAAGAGGTGGCACAGATGGCTGGAAGTCACCACCAGGACAAGTAAGTCCTTAGTATCACCAAAGCGGTGAGAAGCCATAGCCAGTTCAGTCCTTGAGTTTTTCTCCCACATGGCGGGATGCTCTGGATGAAGCCCCTCCAAATCTGCTTGCCACAGTGCAAGGACAGGACAACAATGTGCTGTGGGTGTGTGTTCGCTGCATGGCACTGGGTCCATAAGGGAGTTGGAGGAAGAAGTACGTGCAGCAGCCCTGGGATTGTTTATGTCTCCAGTCTCTGGAAAAGAGTTGCCACTAGAGAGAGAAGATGAGACTTTCAGCCTCCTCATGGTTCACATGTTAATCTGATGCTGAAATATCACTTTGCAGATTTCACCCAAGTGTGGGAATTAAGTATGGAAAAGATGCCTGGGTATCCCAAGGCATATTGGTAATAAACATCACCAGCTGGGTAATGCCTAATATCTGATGCAAACTGCTGACAGAAATTTGTTTTGGATTTTTTTGTTAGCTGCTGGTTTTGATAATATTATATCTTATAATCGCCAAGGCAGTTGAGTTTTGTTGTGTTGCAGTGGTTTGATATAATCCATCCATCCATCCATCCATCCATCCATCCATCCATCCATCCATCCATCCATCCATCACTATGACTTTTCTTTTAGTTAAATGCTTTGGAGGTAATAAACTCTTAACTATCAACAATAAATATTTGTGCAGAGTGAGAAGAGTGCTAACTACTGTAAAAGCTTTTTTCCCTGTACTTTTGACTAGTGCTCTATATTAACACAGGTTGCTTTTCTGCTGGTGCTGTGGCGTAAGTAGAACAAACTATAATATAGATGTTACTTCAAGCAACAGCTAGTCCTAGACCCAGGTCCCCTATAGTCTGCTGCATTGAGAATTCTGGGCTGCTCCGCAAAGGGCAAGAAGGAGAGGTTCCCCAATGCGAATGTGTTATAAAACAATATTGTGTTTCCCTTAAGAATTGCAGTGATAAAAACGTAGATCATTCTGCAGCGCTAACAACTTTAATAAAATAACATAAAGCACAGCTGTCAGGTCTGCCAGCATCTCACACTGGGAGACATGAGTGAGAAAACGAACACTTTTCACAAGCAGAAATATTCAAAGAGCTTCACTGTTTACAAGTAATCAGGACTGACAGTCATAGATTATTGGTGGAAGAGCATTTTCTGCTTGAGGTGAAAGAAGAGGATAATTTATCAGGAAGCCCAAGAAGTCAGACATCAGCAATGATCTGCTTGAAGAAGGGCATATCTTAGAAATAGTGCCTTTATTTGTACTGCAAGGCAAGAAGATGTACTAAGTTATAAACAAGAGTCTTAGTGCTTGAAGAATGTTGAACAGATACAGTGTGTAATTTGCTGGGCAACTGCGATTACAGAATTGACTAATGTGTGTCTCGGTTCTTGTTCAGAATATTAAAAGAAAAAGCGTAATAGAGATTGTCTAAGAGAAATGTTCATGCTCTCCCATCCTAGCCTCTCCTTTCGGAGTTATCTGAGCTACACTAATCTGGTTGCTTACCTTTTGGTTAATGCTTATGCTTATGAGACACTCCTGTAATACAAGGGGTTAGGCCTCAGAGAATATGGTGTGCTCTGGCTTTTGCAGTAGATCATCTTGTCTATCTGGTGTGGTGCTTTTGCATCACCTTTCTCTTATGAAAACAGGCAACGTATCGGCAGTTTTAAAATGGTAACTAGCTTGGAGCTCTATGGAAAAGGTTTTATAGACTTCTACCTGCCCTGTCTGTGCCTTGGTGTGCACCCTGGCCTGCAGCGTTGCGAGTGTGCATGTAGGCAGACCCAGGTCCCAGCACCTATGCCGTGTCCCCAAGAGGAATTGCTGTCCAGATCCCAAGAAATGCTGCTTCCTTCCTGGGATGCAGGAGTAGGGAGTGATCGTGCCCCTGTACTTGGCACTGGTGAGGCCACACCTTGAATATTGTGCTCAGTTTTGGGCCCCTCACTACAAGAAGGACATCGAGGTGCTGGAACGTGTCCAGAGAAGGGCAGCAAAGCTGGTGAAGGGCCTGGAGAGCAGGTCTTATGAGGAGTGGCTAGAGGGAACTGGGGTTGTTTAGTCTGGAGAAGAGGAGGCTGAGGGGAGACCTTATCACTCTCTACAACTAAGCGAGAGGAGGTTGTAGTGAGGTGGGTGTTGGTTTCTTCTCCCAAGTTACAGGACATGGGTGAAATGGCCTGAAGCTGCATAAGGGGAGGGTTACATTGGATATTAGGAGAAATTTCTTCACTGAAAGAGTGGTCAGGCATTGGAACAGGCTGCCCAGAGAGGGGGTGGAGTCACCATGCCTGGAGGTATTTAGAAGACGTGTAGATGTGGCACTTCATGACATGTTTTAGGAGACATGGTGTTGTTGGATTGGCAGCTGTATTTGATGATCCTAGAGGTCTTTTCCAACCTTTATGATTCTATGATTTGGTTACAGTTAGAAGATGAAGTTCATATCAGTATAAATCACCATGGAGATCCATCCCTTGTAGTTTGGTATCCATTGTGTCTGCTCCTGCCAGGCTCACCAACTCTCCTCTCCTTTCTCCTCTCCTTTCTCCTCTCCTTTCTCCTCTCCTTTCTTCTCTCCTTTCTCCTCTCCTTTCTCCTCTCCTCTCCTCCCCTCCCCTCCCCCTCCCCTTCCCCCTCCCCTCCCCTTCCCCCTCCCCCTTCCCCCTCCCCTTCCCCTCCCCCCTCCTTCCCCTCCCCCTCTCCTTCCCCTCCCCCTCTCCTTCCCTTCCCCCTTCCCCCTTTCCCCTTTCTCTTTCCTCTTTCTCTTTCCTCTTTCTTTTCTCTTGTGTGTTTTTTGTTTGTTTTCTTTTTTTTAAGTCATTATAGCTTCCAAATTCTTATTTCTTTCACTTAGTGTAGGGATTGTATATTTTGGTGTGTATATGACCAACTTTGGCTAACATTACCATAACATCACTGGGAACAGGATGTGCTTCCCCACTCTTCTCCTATTCCATATCTGTGGGGGACATGAGCAGACAAGAAGTCTTCCATTACCCACTGAAGAGTGCTTGTCAAGAGAGTCCAGTGTGCCTGCAGAGTTCTGCAAAAGGCCCTGGTGGTGGCCCCATCACCCCATGGATGTCCCTGAAAGACCCTGAGCAAAAATCTGTCCCCTTTACTTCAGTGTTTTGCATAGAAGTGACTCTTGTAACCTCACCATGTGCTATTTTCATCTCACTTGAAATAGCAACTGCTTATCACAACCAAATATGCACACATTTGCTTGGGAAGGGATCCTGAAGGAAAGCAGTTTCTTCTAGAAGCATTCACTGCAAGAAGGGCAACAGTTGTTGTTTAGGGGCCTTTGGGTAATATGGAAACCCTGTCCCAGGAACCATGGAGAAGGTAGCAGAAGTATTTTTGAGAGGATGTGGATCAGTCAATCTCCACCAGGGAAATCTGGGCAAAATATCTCTCACGGAAAATCATGTCAGGGAGATGATGAGGGACGTGAATAAGATCTTTTTTTTTCTTTTCAGAGCTTGCAGAAGTAGAATTGTTGTACAGAAAGTATCACAGACTTCAAGCTAGTCTGTGTTTGAATATCTTTGAGTAAGGAGGTCAGCTCAAGTTCTCCAGCTTTATCTGACTGGGGAAAAAACAAGGGGAAGTCGCTGGCAAATAGAGGTATTTTTTCCCCTTTGCTTTGAGCAGAACCTTGGAGTGTTCTCCAGGTGTAGGAGAGCATTGCTTCCCCTGTATAATCCAAACTTTCAATAGCATGTCAGATGTTTGTAAAGATGCACGGCTGGGACTTGCATGTGCATGCAAATATGAATACATTCCAAAGCACAAAAGTCCCTTCGAAACAATAACAACTGTTATGTGTATTTCCCACCTGAATTCTTAATCAATAAAATTTAATACTGAAACTAAACCCATCCATGATCCCAATATCTTTCCACCATTGGAGACTGCTAGCAGATGCTAAGGGAGTGTTTGAAGAACCAGGCAGGTGCACAGATGTGCCTCCATTGTGCTCTCCAACCTCCAATAATTTGAGGCATGAAGAGCCTCTGATCTAAAGGTGGCATCAGCAGCCTTTAATTTATTTATCTTCCATTTAATGGTACTGTTGCTCTTGAACCTGCATAATGTTTAGCATCCAGAACATCCTCCAGCAAGGTTATCCATAATTTAAGTATTGTCCTTCAAGGTGGCTAACTATATGGTTTGATTTGTAGTGGAGCTGCAGGATGGTGGTAGCTGAGAAGGGTGGGCAGCCACCAAAGGCAATTTTCGGAATCTCCACAGTGGTGGTTAGATGATATCAGAAACTAAGTGGCACTGGGCTCATAACTGCTTATTGCACCTCAGAAATTATTGACACAGCAAGAGGTTTGAACGCAGAATAATCCTGGGATCCTTTTTGGGTGAACACAGCAATTTTATACTGAAATAATATTCATCTAGATGTCAGTTGGACAATTAATACATTGATCATGGCAGTGATTTAACACTGCATTCTGTTGTTCATCATGCCTAGTGTTTCCACAAAAACGTGGATACATCTTTTCAGTATCAGAGGCACGTGAACGCCTGCCATGGCAGAACGTGGAAAGGCTGTGCTGAGTGCTTTCATGCCAGGCTGGGGCTTGATATGCAATACTGTGGGCTGTGGACTAGGAGCAAGGGCTGCTGAAGTAGTTTGGGTTTCCAGGCAAGCTTCAGAATTCATTGTTGCTCCCCATATATCTGTTTTAACCTTAAGTCAAAGATTGATTATTTTTAAAGGTTAGCAGTTATGTAGCAAAAGAAACCCTCTCCTTTGCCAGCTTTGAGAAGTCACCATGCGACTATACACAGTTTTAATTCAGACAACAACACCTACAGCCATTTCAGAATATGTCTCCTTATTGCTGTTCACTTCAGTTTCTTTGAACAGGGAAAATAAAAATAAAAACTGTAAGTAAAATCCCCACTTTACTAATATGCTCCTGGCGTCAGCTCTCACCTGGGTTGCACAGAAACAGGATAGCAAGGGAGAACAGCAGTCAAATCACGTCACTAAAAGCACATCTTGCAGGTTAAACAAGGAGACCTTAAGGAACAGGGGCTGCCCTCCCTTGCCTTCTACCTGTTGCCTGCTGTATTTCCTGCCCATGCTAGGTCAAATGAACAAGACATTGCTTTTTTAGAAAAACAGCTCACACCTCAGATAGACAATTGATTTACCACCACTTGGCTTGTCCTGGTGCATCCTCTTGCGAAGTGTAAGCACTCGCAGTCCATGGAAAGTACAGGATGATGTATGCTGATTCCTATAACTCTCTCTCATTGCTAGCTCAGCTGTACACCATATAGGTGTGTACAGTCGGTGAGAGCAGGCACATGGACACAAAGGATGCATGTGACAGTGCATACACTGTACCTGTTCCTGGATTTTAAATCTTTCTCCATAATACTCTACCATTATTACAAGATGGATTTATAACACACCTAGGGCTAATGCAACAATGGAGGTTAATCGTCTACTAGTCGGACAGTAATACACTTTAATTTTCCTACAGCTACTCTATCGTATTGGCATGAAAGGAAATAGCTTTCTAATGCAGCTTCATCTGCTGAGCAGGAAGAAATCTGTGCTGCAGAATGTAAAACTACATAGGACTATAGCTGGCAGCAAAACTCAGAGTAGGAGAAACACGGCACAAATAAAAGTATTTGTGAGTTGGAAGTATGCTAACAATCCTGGTTTATTGCTAAACATGCCATATACAGTAATGCAGTTTGCTTGGCAGGTTCAGTATTGTTTCATCTTTGTTTTTCATTGCTTCATCTGCTGTACTAAAATTTGTCCAGGAATGAAAGGTGTAAATTCATTAGTTTCCAACTTCGTGACATTAACAAAAAGTTGATATTATCATTTCCTCAGAAGTACTGATGCTGTTAATACAATCTGTGCTGTGCTCTGTACCTAGAGACACAATGGAAATCTTAGTATTTAAGTCATTAATGCAAATGTTTCTGCTGTTTGTTGTAAATGGAGTCTTCCCTTGATGAGCAGCAGGCATTCTCTGAGTGGACATGTGTACAAATAGTCACTTGAGTGCTGGCATATATTTACCATGAAGTAGAACTCCCTTCTTTTGGAGAGCAGCAAAACCATCAGCTTCTCCCTTCTGGACAGGCAAAAGATGTGTTTGAAATTGTCATGTCTGAGATAATAACACTTAATACTTACTGCATATGGGATAGAACTTATTTTTGTGAGCATATTGTGCAAGCTAGATGCAAAAATTCACTGTTTCACATACTTTTGATATTTTTCCCCACTAAATCACCAACAAAATATAGTTGTGCTTAAAAGAACAAGTTTTGTTTCTACACTAGGGATGTGTCTCACTTTCAGCAAGGGCAAGGAAGGACTAATAACTTGCATGCAGGGAGGAAATGTATCTCTTCTGAAAACCACTGGTATAAACTGCCAATGGGAAACAGCTGCAACAGGGCCTTGTTATCACAATAGGTCTTTGATGGGAAAGGTGGCCTCATGGGCAGAGGAAAAGCCAGAGAGAAAATTTTACATTAATTGCTGACAAGCTGTCCAGGAAGATTCTGCCTAGATCACTCCACAGATGTAATGAGCACTTCAAAATATCTGAATGTGTTTGTTATCCTATTATCTACCAGCTTTGCATCAAAGACTCGCAAGGTATCTGATCATCGACTCACAAAGGTGAACTCTGTCACTGCCTATCAATCACTCTGGCACCTTGCGTTATCATCATAAATCCATTAAAGCCAGTTAACTACTGTCACCACTCTGAACCAGTAACCTTCACCCTTCATCTCTATATCACCAGGTCCGTCCATCCTGTGGACACATGGAATAGTTAAATTAGTTGTGTACAGGCATGTCATGAATTTGACAACAAAATTGGAAAAAAAATCAACAAATGTTTTTTTCTTCTTCCTCCCTCATAAAAGTTGCAACGACATGACAAGGAGGATTCCTCTGACAAGTGGAGGACAGAAGAAGAAATGGCAGCTGAAGCAGAAATTCTCAAGAAGTATTTTGGGGAAAATTAAAGGTAATGATTTACACATTAACTTACTCCTGCAATACCCAAAACTCTGTTCAGTCCTCCATAGGCTTCTTGAGGACAGAGGGAGAGCATGTAGAATGGAACAAAAGAAATTAAAACTCTTAGGTTTGTGTTGTTTCCAAAAGGACACAGCACTCCAACAGTGGCTGAAATAACATGCCCCCTTCTTGAACAAATCAGTACCGTCCTACATAACTTAGTTTACAGACAGCAAAAAATAACGTATCTAGAAGTCAGAATCATCAGCAGTTACTGAAGAGGGATATATAACCTAACGTATCCTCACTGTGTTTTTAGAACAGAAAATAGCCTTGGTACCTCTACGATGAGTTAAAAACTGCTGTGTCTGTGTACACCCAGATACATGTATGCATCTATACATACAAAATCCCAGCGGAATTCAGACTGTAGAGTGGATAAACAAATGCTAATGCTAACTTTATCTGGCAAATATTAAATCACCTGATCAGTTCAACTTTCAAAAGTAAGCCTGATGGAAAACTGCCTGTTCTGCTAAATCTTCCACTGGCCGTAAAAGAAAAAAAAAAAAGAAAAAAAAAAATTTGCAGGGAGAATAGAATAGAGAAAACACTTGGCGAACACTAACATTGGTGCTCTAGAAATTGAGACTTTTTCATTTTGTACCTGGAGTCCCAGAAGCTAGATTCTTCCAGTAGAAATGAACTGGCCCCCAGAGATCAATATGAGATATGCTGGGATGTACGCTGCAGCAATGATGCCAGAAGCTCCCTCTCCCCTGTTCCCCATATGTTGTTTACCAGTATCCAGCACTCACATTTCTCTGTCATTTCTGACTGTTTCATATTTTTTCCTCTGAAGAACTGAAATCCCATAAATATCCCTCCTCTCTGCCTGTGACTCACTGCTTGCAGCCCAGCGTGAGAAATCTTGAGCTAAACTACAGTGAGTGCATGGCACACTTACATGGCAGCTCTTATCTCCCGTGCCATGCTGTCATCTCTGTTTGGGCTGGTTCATAGGACTCTTTCCATTTTTTCTTGCATGATGACCATGCTGTTGTCTTCTCCAGTCAAATTAGCTGTGCCAACACTTCTGTGGACTGGCACAGAGAAAGCTGTGTAACACACGTAATTCCCATCTGTGAAGGAAACTAGTCCTCAGCATCTGGGACCTAGGGACCTCCAGGGTTTGGAGCAGCAGGGTTTGGACTACACATTCAAGCTTCTACAGTGGCAGCTGGATTTGTATTTAGACAGTCACTTTTCACCTTCTCAGAAATATGCTTCTCAAAAATGAATTACTCAGCCAGGAAGAGCATATCCCTAGGTAATGCATATGTAAGCACACTTCTCTACTAACAGAGGCATTATGTAGTACTTCATCTATGGCACAGCAGCAGATGAACAGTACTTAGGATAAAATGGTGCATCCCTATTCCAATGTGATGTTGTTTCCTATTATATATTTGGTAGGTTTTGGGTTTGGGTTTTTTTTGGTCTGGTTAGAAATGAATTTGAAATGCTTTTCTACAGAGATTTTCAATCGAAATTGGAATTAAATCCCCACATATCAATAAAACGTTCTTAGGCTCTTCTGATACTAAACACAAAGCTGGATAGATGGTATAAATTCATTCCTGCAAGCAAATTCATGTGCCTGGACTTTTATTTCCATTTATTATGAAAATAAATCAGTGTGTGTCTGCATGGACGACCTCTTGATAAGTTCCCCATGATATTAAGGTCGTTACCTTTCCTAGAACAGACTGGTAAATTAAATCTTACTGGCATCATTATCATGAGAGTATTTTGCCTCGTACAGGCAGTCCTTCCAACCCTTGATTCCCAACACAAGGTATCACTGTCAATCTCTTCTCCCTGTCATTGTTTGCTTCTGAGGTTTAAGGCTCTGAACCTGAGACAAGGGTATATCTAAGCACCTTCTGAATTTCTCAACTTTTATCTACTCTCTTAACCTTGCTTCTGAAGTGATGAAGATTGAAAACTTTTGGCAAATTAACAAGGTTATATGCATCCTTCTTCAAAGCTATTTTTGTTTTTCACCTACAAAGATTTATTTTGCCATTTATAAGTTTACCTGGATGCTATTTGACTTGAGTTTTTTCATGTGGCACAGTGAAAGTCAGAAAGAGCTGAATGTGGGTGTTCTGGAGCCAATGAATGGCAATTGCTAAGGCCTCATGCATTATTTTTTCTACTTAACTGTTTTGCTCAAAGAAGCCCAGCTCAGCTAGATTAGCCTGGACAGACTGAGCTGTGTTTCAGAGCTTTCCCAGCTACCCTTACATTTATCACAAGTCCTTTACCAGCTGTCACAACTCGTATGTGACTTGACTAGATACAGTAGCACCTTTTACCTATATGTGTAGATGATCTGATCAAGGAGGACTTGCAGGCAACTTTTTCCTAAGAAATACTTGAACAAGGCAAGAAGCTCTTGCTTCTCTCCCTTCTACATTTGCTGGTGCTGATCCCTCTTGGCTGGTTGGGTAGCCCAACTGAGTGCTTCTACACCAGTCCCCAGATGATCAGAAATATCCAGCCACTTGCTTAAAGAACTGAACCCCATTTAGGCTTGCTAAGTTTACACCCTTAAGAAAATACTTGTCTTAAAAGAATTCATTCATGTGTACAATTGCCTAGAGTGGATAAAACTGAAATCAGTGAGTGAATTTGTGTTTTGTATATGTTTGTGGCCTTTCTCTGCATGTCCCCATGCCACTGCATCCCATCTCATTAGGACTTGTCACTTCTTGAACACCACCAGCATGTGAGGGCTCTGCAGGGCTGCTCACAGTGCTGTGTCTGCAGAGCCAAAGTTCGGCAAAACTTCATGTGGTTCTGGAGGAGGACAAGAAAAGGAAAAAAATTATCTGTGGAAAGGATATTTAATATATGATTGCCCCAGTTAATCACTCTTTTGCTCAGTAGCACCAAGATTTGACCTCTTTAGGAGCCATTCCTCCCTCAGTGCTGGCTGTCATATGGTCAGCTGGTCACTTTCTGAGGTGGATCCATGAGGAAAGAGTCCTTATCTAAAGAGCAGGATTTGATGCAACACCTCACTTTCCAATTTCCTATTTTCAGATACACCTTTTAAATTTTCTGGCTATCTATAGCTGGGTAAGTGTTTTGATAGTCTGGTTTATGCATTTTAAATTACACATGCCAGCAAAAAGGCTAAAGATTAAAAGAGTTACTAACCTTCAGATAGTATTTGAAGAATGTTTCTCTTCAAAGGCAGTTTCACTCTGTGTTGTTGTTTCTGAAGAAAGAACCAGTCTGCACAAGTTTCAGTAGAAGTTTTCCTATTTTATGCATAACTGAAGTAATACTTTTATGCCACTGGAAAAGTAGTCAGTATTAAGTACCATGTCAAAATGTCCCTTTGCATAACGGGGTTGACAGTGATATTTCATTGCCTAGTGGTTTTTGAGTTACAAATGTTCAATAGGTTTTAATTGCTTAACCATCTGAATATTTTGTCGTTCAACATGCAAAATTCATTTTAAAATCTCTCCAAATAAAGCAGGCTGCAGAGTGGTGCAGGATTTCTGATGTCAATTCTCTCCTTCATCCCCAGTCTGGCAATGTTTCTGGAGAAATAGTCTTTTCAACTTTGTCAGCGAGTAAGAATTTTATTCTTTTTTTTTTTTGCCCCACTGTGAAAGAGAGATGATCTTATTCTTTGAGAGCACTCATCCTGCCTCATAGCTGCCTCTCCTGCACCAAGATCTCAGTATGTGTGAAAAGACACTTTTCTATTGACTTCAGCAGGGAAATTACTACTGTTAGGAGGACCTGACCAGAGGGAATTTAAGCTGGCCATTTGGCTTGCATCTGGGTTTGCTCCAGCACTTCTGACAATCCATGCTATATATATGAGAATGAGCACCAGAGCAATCCCATCACTTTCCTTAAATTTAGGCAAGTATGACAAGATGGCTTGCAACACCTTTCTTCGGTTGCTTTACTGTAAGAAAATCCCTCCTATTATTTCTGGTACTTTAAGCTGAATAAGAACACAAAATAATGACTGTGCCTTGTAGTAGCTCCACAGAGTGCATCTGGGACACATGCTGTGCAGTGAGGACACAGCCAGTCTGCCCCAGAAGATGTTGTACCTACAGTGTGGACCACGGAGCAGGTTGTCTCCTGGGTGGGTGCCACATTGACAACAGAGACATGGCCAGAAATATTTTCTGCAATAGATGCTCTACCATTGTAGGCAGCCTGTTGGCAAGCAGAATCACCATGCAGTCATAGAAAAATACAACATGGTGTGGACTGTGATCTGGGGAACGGAAACAGGGGAGAAGGGTGCAACAGTCAGGGACCCCTCAGTTGCAGGAGCCTCGCTTTATAAGCAGTGCAATTTTGTGAGTACTTACACTGGAATAAGACTCAAGGTGGTGCCTGGTCCTGGGGACTTTCCAGAGAGCATTGTAGAGAGCTGTTCATGGCTGCACTCAGCAGCTGTTTGCGTATAATCCCTAAGTAAATACACATCCTAGTAATCAGCTATGGATTTCCTCGCACGCTGGACTTAAGTGCTATTAATGATATCCCCCACTCAGAAGCCTCCAAGAACCATTAATTAGCAAGCAGGAGCTGACGATTTGCTTGTCTGTGTGAAACTATTATGACCTGAGAGTGAAATATAAGCTTCAAAAGAAACATGTTTTATGAAGGTCACCTTGGAAAACATCGTAAGAATCTGTCAGGAGAAAAGAATGCAGCACTCCAAGTGTGCATTTCAGTGTGACATTATGCTTTAAGTAGTTGGAAATAGCAAAGAGAAGATGGATCAGATCATAGGGTCTATGCTTTTTCACCCCAGATTCCCTTTTTTCTACAGTAAGTACATGTAAAGTAATCTTTTTGTCATTTCAGTGGAATGCAAGGAAAGTTAATACCGACAGAAATCCAACAGGCAAACATAATCTCGCCCTTGCTGGTATTTTTGAAGTATAAAACATCCAGAGCCAGCACCTCTGCAGCAGGGAGAAAGTTTATGTACAAGAGTTAAATTATCTCTACAGAAGAAGATATAAACAGCCAGAAGTACAGTGACTGTGTGCAGCAGTAATACCCGCTGTAGAAGGCTCAGGGCAAAAGGCTCCCCAAATAAATGTGGTGTGCTAATGCGCAGCAGCCTCAGCATCAAGGTTGATTGTTTTTCTGGTTGAAGCATATCATTATTCTTATGAAAACAAAGCTGCAATAGAGTTAGCTGTGGTTGTAAGTGAAATGTCTTCCTCTTGTGTAAGCGTAAGCATAGTGTCCCCCTCACACCTGTTCGAGGCTTCTATTTTGAGGCTGTAAGTTAGTACTGTGCTAAAAGTTATACACCTCATTCTCTGGACTTCCATTTCTCTGTAGGTGGCCATTTAATTCAGCTGTAAAGAGTACATGTATTCTATACAGCACTGCTTGGATCCTGTAATTATATCTACAGTAGAAATGTCATGGCCAGAGACACAGACAAGATTGTACCGCGTAAAGGCAAAGCAGCAAATGTGTTACTGTTAGCAAAGAAAGCTGATAGAGGGCCAGATGTTCTCTTAACTTGCCCATCCAGCAGCCTGAATGCTTACCTGGGCTGCCTGTCAAATATGAAGTATTTTCAGTCTAATCCATTCTTGATTCATCTTTAAACTTCATGTGTTTCACATTTTATGAGAGGCAAATGGGGAAAGCCAAGCATAACAGATGGACCTCATCTCCCAAGATCTGGGGTAAAAGAGTCAAGGTACAGGACAATGCTGAGCTTCAAATAAGGGTGATATCAACTGTGGTCAAGTATTTTTATCCCCAAACCTGTGCTCAAGTGGTCCTAATCTCTTGCCCCCAAAGCTGCAAAAGGATGCACTTACTAAGCAGCCAGACCCTCCTTCAAGCAGATTCACAGAACACATGCCAAGTAATTTACAGGCTGCCATCAACCTGTCATTCAAGAGGGGCATACAATGGAAACTGTTGCTCAAAATGCCATTGAAAGGGGAAACATATGTTTCAGTGAGAAAAGACAATCAAACAAAGAAGTGGGCGGCTTGGGATTTGCAGCCGCAACAGCAGCAAGGATCCAAGCCTTGCACACAGCCCGGGGGAAAGAAGTTCGGGGGCCATGCCCTCGTCTAACAGTTGGGTAACAGCTTTGTGTTTAATAAGCTGAAATAATTTTCCGAGTATTGAAGCCAGCTCTAAACATGCTCTGAAGTGAAGGTACAAAACTGAAGATGCCAAGCAAAAAGCCCACTTCACGCTCAATTATTAGCAAAGGTTTGTATCATGTTATCCTATTGCTGTAGCTGCTGCATAATAGAACTGCCCAGAGAGGCACTCTAACCAGCAACTCGAACGTGACCTCAAAGCTTAAAAGCTGCCTTTGTGTGAGTTTCAGTATCTAGGCTGCGTAGGTGGAAAGGCATTAATAACTCCCCCTGTAAGTAGCTATTTCAAAAAGGAAGGAGGTGATGGACGTTGGAAATATATTGGACTGAGCGTACTCGAGACTCTCTTGTTTGCCAGGATGTCAGTCTCTACGTGAAAGGACAGGTATGTGCATGGGTAAACCCAAATGCTCCATTTGTGCTAGTACCTGGGGCTGCTGCACGCCTCCAGTTAATGCTGCAATAACAGTCGCGCCATGAATTTGTGCAGGGATTTCGCATACAGTTTTCACAGCTGCAGTCGTCTGCAGTTGTCAGGCTCTCGGCATGCCTCTTTCTCTGCTTCAAGAACACCTTCTGTCATGGCATCTATTACATGTCTTTTACTAGGATGGACCCTGAAGAGATACATACAATTGGAGCCGATATGGGAAGAAATACCCCATTTATTCTCCAGTGTCTGAGGCTGGGGGCATTTTCAGGGTGATGGTCCAAAATCACTGCTGTGTCATACCTCAGCATTAGGTAGAGTCCCACCCTAGGGTCAGGATGGATGAGGATATACAAGAGATGACGATTTTGAAAGAGCATTTGCAGGAGCTTATATAAGAGATCATGCGCCCCAAAGACTCGTGCATGAGATTATTATAGCAAAATTGATTTGAAGAGTAAGAAGCTGGATTTGGTGACACAGGATGCACTTTCTAATCCTTTGTTCCTATGACTAGCGGTCAAAAGAGCTGGGGACTGTGCTGTCTTACTCAGGGACATCAGAGAGGTGGCTTTACTTCATGTTTGTTTTTTGTAAAATGATCCTGACCTCCTTTGGAGGGTGCTTTGTGAGTTAGGAATGAAAAAGCACAATGTGAAAAGCAGACATTAGTATTATTTGGAATTTAACTTTATTGAAAAAGTAGATAATAAATCAAACAAATGCTCCTCTTTCTTGCTTTGATGCATAACTTTAAAATAGTTGTGTGCAAGGATTTTCTTCTTTCTCTATTGCACAGGCTATAATGAGAGCTGAAGTGTGCTGCGTGTGGATTAAACACTGAATATTTTCCTTTGCCTATCGCTGTCAGTGTTTCCTGTTGGAACACATTAATGAGCACCTAACTCGTTAGCAATAAACAGCCTTACATTTTGTCTTACTAACAAAGATCAAAGGTACTATTATATGTAACTCTCTGTTATGTTTGATACTTCTCAGGTAACAAAGTGTTTGAAAAACATCCCGTGACATAAGAAACTCCCCAGAAAGAAAGACTTCATTCTCCAGTTCTCAGTGGCCCTGGAGCTGCAGCTGAACAATTTTGTTATGTTCTGCAAATATGGGATTCTTCCATGAAAAATTTTATTGGACCTTTGGATATCATCAAGGTTCAATTTCAGCTAAGACAACTATCAGCACCAGTTCAAAATGTTGCTCTGACTAGTAACTCATATTTTTCTGAATTGTGTATTTGGGAACAAATCTTTTTAAACTGTCCCTTGGCTTAAATTGAAATAAAGTGCTGGCAAAATGGGGTAGCTACCGTGTTTAGGTGCATTGCAAAGTGTTCACTCCATGTTGTGCTTTTTGAGATTCGGGTATTGTATGTGGGCTACTACATCATAGAAAAATTAGGTCTTTTAGTAGTATTAAATTTCATAAAACCTAAGGTTTTGTTACAGACTAGCCAGGATAAACTTGGAGAGCTACCATTTTGTCAGATAAGGTAGCATAACAAGAAATATAACACTTCCTAAGATCTTCCCTTTCTCTGTTCCTCTTAATGCATTGCCACAGTGCTTCTGGAGCTTAAGGTGATACAAAACACTTCTGCAAATCAATGAATATGTAAAGCTGCTAATGGGATAGTAATCACATTAGGATTAGACTGGTAGGAATGTCCTGCTTACAGCAACAAACAGCACGAGTGGGAGCCACGCGCGTGGAACGCTCCCTCGCAAGAAATGCCATCTTCAGAACCCCACGCAGGAAGAACCCTGCCGTGGGTTAGTTGTTGAATGCTAATGTGTAATAAAGATTTAAAAGTCAAACAACAGATGGAAGAGAGAAGAAACGAGTCCACAAGATATGTATGAAAAGAACACCCGTAATCTTGCTCTTGAATTGCGGGGAAGCGATGACCAAAGCTTTCTGTGTCCCCTGAATTCAGACTGGAAAATAAAATGCACCAAGTCTTTCAAGAAGAGCCATGCTGAGGGGGGCTATAGGGTGCAGAGTCTACCTGAAGGCTTGAGGAGGTCAAGGTCAGGTCCAAAAAGAGCCTGGCAGTGCTTTGTGTGCCTGGCAGCACAGCGTGGTCACTGTCCTGAACAAATAAAAATAATCCAAAATAGTCTGTCCTAGAGGGTTGCAGCCTGACCTGAGAAGTATGAAAATGTGCAATGGACAGAGTCATATAATTTTCCCTAAGTGCCTCTCTGCTGTATACTTCAGAGGAATTCAGTCTATTGGTTTGAAGTCTCGGTGCTGGTCAAATAAAAATAGAAACACTAGAGCAAAATCACTGATATTTGAGTCCAGGTTTTACTGTGGTGCTGTTAAAATATTGCTTCTGAAAAGCCAGTTAGATTCAAAGATTTACCATGACCTGATGTGACCACCAATATCTTCCATTAGCCCTTTTAAAAACCCTAGAGATTTTAACGCTATTTCTTTTTCCATGCAGAGTAAATGAAAAGTACATTTTGATGGTGTCTGCACTTTTTAGACCCTGAACAAGGGATGAATAAACAGGAAATGAAGGTCAGGGGTCAAGAAGTGACAGGGAAGAACAGGTGAGTAGTCAGGATGGTCAAAGATGCTGGCAAAAGGGCCAACACAAAGCGTTGTCCTTTTCCAATTTAATATGTGAAGTAGCTGTGATTTCACATAGGAGGAAGACAACGGTTGTGCTGCCAGGGGAGCACTAAAAGGAAAAACCTGAGCATCAGTTACATTCGCAAGGTATTTCCAAACCTGATGCTCAATGGCTTCCTATTAAGTATGGAATATTCTGTATTAATTCTGTAGCCTGTGATGAGTGGGCGCTGTGCCAACCATTTTGTATGGGGGCTGCCGAGCAGATGAGTGCTGAGCTGTATGAAAGATTTCATTTGTGTAAATGAGGAGGCCGTTATCACAGCACTAAAGGTCCTGTTTTTAAAAAAAGCCTCCTGTGGCATTATGCACAAAACAACCTATTTATGCAGCATGAAAATATTTATGTGCTTCGCTCCAGCTTAAAAAGGGAATTTGCAATAGATGAGGGACATGAGAAGGGATTGGAGTGAGAGATAAGGAGAGATTAGAAAAGGCAGATCATGAAGTACATGACATCCTGCAGCAGTATGCGGAGTAACCCCCCTCCTTTATTTTAAGACCTGAGCCTTGAGGATGGTGTCTGGATCATTCATACTCTTCCTATAGACTTAATTTTCCCGCAGGCAGAGCGCTGCATATAAAGATGCAGTTGCTGGAAATCCGAGGATCCGCTGTGCTGAAGGCAGTGATGGTCTTTGTAACTAAATTTGTCCTTTCCGACCTCCATCGCTTGCCCTCACTTGGGTGACACCCAGGGCTTGCCTCTGGGCAGGGGGATGCTGCGGAGTGCTGACCTCCTCCACTGAAAACAGAAAAGGGTGAAAAAATCACCTGTGCAGAGGCTCAGACGGACCTGGTGCAAGTGGCGTAATCCTGATGGGGTGGCTTTGTAACAGGACAGAGCTAACTGGGCTCACTGTTACATGGCTCAGACCCTTGTCTGAGCCCTGAGTTCCCTGTCTTTATATGCAAGAAAGTTTCCAATATTTTACTAATTTTGCTGAAGTGAGCAGTTCCTCCAAGGGGCTGCAGCGGCTGTGTCTGTGTGCCTCTATTTTCATTAGCAAAACAGCTGTGTTTCAGCCACATTGCTCTTCATTTACTTTTGTAGGACCAGGCTGGGAGTAGAACATGGCTCCACATGCTCTCTTCCCCCTGCCTGCCCTGAAATAGAAATTGCAGAAGAGCAGTCTCGGGCATGTTTAGTCCCAAGGGCAGGAGAACAGCTGGCACACCTCTGGCAGGGACACCGTCAGCCGTGCACCCAGTCCCTGCCATGCCAGGCAGCCCAGGTATAGAGTCCTGTTTGGAAACTACCTGGCAGCCATCTGCTCACACGTGTACATTTTTGGAGCTGGGCAGAAACATTAGCAACGGGCTCTAAAGGCGTTGGCGTGGCAGCAGCCTGGGCCCGTGTTGTGCTGTGCAAAGGCACGGACACCCAGCTTCTGCACATCCCTGCTTGGTTTTCCAGTGTGTGAATGCTCATCTCAACTGCAATTATGTTACTTTGTGCAGAAAAGCAACTTACATGGCTAATTGTCCTGCAGTAAATTTGCTTGCACTAAGGCAGGCAGGTATTATTCTACAATGCTTTCAACAAAGGCTGTGAATACAGCACGAGAATATTTTTTAATTACCGTTCAGTGATTCAGCATCATTCTTGCTCCAGATGCAGGACCGTCCTTCCCAGCACTAGCCCCTGGTCCTCCATGGAAGAGCTCGTGCCATCCCAGGTGGCTCAAAGGTGCTTGTGTGTTGACAGACTGATGGACTGGGGATGTCCCACATCAGCTCCTTGAAGTCCTTTTGCGGTATTTGAGAAATCAGCTCCATGCTCATTGTAACTTCCCCCAGCAGACATGCACCCCGCCTCCCAGATATCAGGCTTTCATTTGGTCCTGTGCTCCAATAACAGTGTTTTGTTTTTAATTAACGTTGCAGAGAGGGGAAAAAGACCATTTGGTCTCTGTGGGAGCCTGACTTGGCTGCAGACTCAGGACGACATCTAAGACGAAGGCTCCTGGCCAGGATGAGGCAAGTCAAGGTCAGCTGCTGGCTTGCGACAGCACCCTGAAAAGTAGCTGGGGACTGAGCTCCCCTTGAAATAAAAATACCTGAATGCATGTGGGATCTGGGGGTGATCTCACACCCTAGATGTAAAGCAGTAAAAATAATAATGCCCCAGTACGCATGGAGCTAATGAAATATTTTCACGCCCAAATACACACATCGTGGCAGCCATGAAAGCACCTAAATCACTTCTGTCCAAGCTCTCTCTGTCCTCCTAGCCGCTCTGTCACTGTGGTCAATGCTGCTGAAAAGCCTTGTCTGATTCCTGCATCTGATTCCTAACGTACAAGCCAGCAGTGCTCTGAAGAAGAAAACGCTGCTGCTCATGTAGCTGTCCTGTGTGTTGGCAGGGCTGTGAGTTTCAGAACAGAGTGATGTATTTCAGTTCTTGTGAAATTTCTGAATAATCAGCTCATCAAAAAATATCATGCAGAGTTCCCTTGTAGTCCTCTCCAACTTGCCACCTCTCCTGCCAATAGCTCTGTAGGGTGACCACAGCTTGGCATAGCCCATTAGCAGAGCTCTGCACAATCAGTCATGAATAGAGCTGGCTGGAAAACGCTATTTTTCTTCTTGAAAAAAAAAAAAAAAAAATTTGGTGGGGAAGGGGGGATGGTTGGCTTGGTATTTCAGGATGAAGATTTTCTCCACTGCTCACTCCAGCACCCTCTTCTGCTCCTGCCTGCATCTCCCCCTTTCCTCCCTACCCCATTTTTTTAGAAGGCAACGCCAGGAAAATAAAAATTAAAAATAAAAATAAAAATCCCACTTAAAGTGGCAAAGTCACTGGATGCTGTTTGATCTGCTGGTGAGCTCCTCCTGGCCCCCAGGGCTAGCAGTCTTGCTGCAGGGCGGGCACCAACCCCCTGGCACCTTCTCCAGCTGGGACACCTGGGCCAAATTTCCTTGGACCTGCACTTTTTGCTGCCACTGCCCAGTTTCTTCTTCAGAGTTTCTGCAAGTTATCACCTTCCCTGAGCAGCTCAAAACCCTGCCGTTTTGGCACCTGGGAGCTGGTGACTGTGACTCTGCTCACAGGGAGAAGGCAGGTGCTAGAAGAGCCTCGGGGTAAACCTGACCAGCAGTGCTGCAGAGAGGAGGGCCTGAGCAACAAGGCACTGGCCTGCCTTCAGCTGCTCCGCTCAGTCCTGGGTTGCCTCCAGGCACGTCCCCTGTGCCTTCCCCTTCCTGTTTGACATGTGTTTCTCAGTCACAGGTGATCATTGCTTTGGCTGGAAAGCGCAGACTACTTCGCTGTGACCTCTAACGATGCTCAGAGCCGAAACAGGGAGTCCAGGCTGATTGCGAACCCTGTCCTTAAGGCAAGCAGCAAATAACAAGTGCTGCTGATGCAGGAGGTGCCAAAACCGATGGTTAATGCATTAGGATTAAAGCTGTGGCCTGAAAGCCTTATATGGCCAGGATTATTATTTTTTTTAAGTCTGTCGTAGCTGCACTGACTGTGGCACTTGGTGTAATGTGGGCTTAGTACTTGTGTCGCTTTGCAAACCCCTGTATGCACACACAGGACACAGCTGCAACCGTCAGTGACAGGCGGCTCCAGCGCAGTTTTTGGGCACTGCCTATCCCCTCCTTGGCTCTGCCCCCGACTCAGCTGCAGCTGCCAAGCATTTGCTCTGTCCCTCTTTACTTGTGTCACCCTATCTCTTTCTGCTCAGGCTTTTATAATTTCTTTTGTCACCATAGTGACAGGAGAAGAGTGATGATTGCTGGAGTAATTTCCCATATTAGCTAGCACTGGCCTTTCAGCCTAAATCAGTGCTTCATTTTCCGAGGGCTCTGGGTGAGCCTCAGCAGTGCAGCGTTAAAAACCAGTGGCTGAGGTGCCTTGGCATGTCAAGGTGCCACCAACACTCCTCCAGGAGGGTCTGGGAAGGGACAGACCCTTCAGGTCACCGCATGTCACACCTCCCCACACCAGGGATGCACAGAGAAAAGGGGAAGAAAAAAAAACCACTTTACAAAGGTTTCTCCCCGAGTGCATTTGCTGTAGGTCTTGTGGGCTGTAAAACCAGGGATTTGGGCACGTGTGTCTGTTCTGTGGCATGTGCACCTCTGCAGGGTGCATAGGAAGCACTCCCCAGAGGTAACCACTTGCTCTTACCCATGCAGCAAGTTGGCAAAGCCACTGTGTGTACCCCCAGCTCACTCTGCCCCAACTCTGCACTGCCTCTGGCAGCACTGGCCGTTCCCAGGGAGCACAAACCAGGGCTGGGACCAAACCTGGGCTCATACTGGGGCAAGGGGGTGGTTCAGTGTGAAGCATCGCTCTCTCCCAGGCTTTATTATTCCTTTGGTGCATCTCAGAGAGACACACAGGATACACACACAAATACATACTTGAAAATCACGATCATTAAGTAGGCAAATATGTTTAAATAACAAACAAGCCATTGAAAAGCAGAGAAAGGTCAGAAAATGCGAAATGAAAGCTGCTCTTCTGTTCTCCTCTCCAGCAGTGCAGGTCCCTGCCACAGAGGAGGATGTATTACGAAGAGTCAACCTTCATTTCAAGCGTGCTGCCTTTTGTCCTCATATCACAACATTAACATTATACCCACATAATTTTGTGTATTTAATTTTACAATAGACTGTGCCAGTGAGCGCTGCCTGTAAATATTTGATCACCACCGTTCCTCTAGGATTATTTTATCAAGAGTAAAGATATTAAAATAGAAATCTTGTCATGTTACTGCCTTTATACTTTCAGCCTGAGAGTTGATTGACAGAAAATGAACTGCCTGAACTAGCTCTAAAGTGTCTTTTCACTGAGAGCTTTAATGCCAGAGGCTATAGAAGAAAAGGTAGCTAGTCATTGGAAGCTAATGCCGTGCTGTAGTTATGGAGCTTTTGTACTGAAGATTAAAAATATGAATCTACTAGGGGTATTTTTACACGTGTAAAATGGTGTTGGTCTTTTTTTTTATCTTTTTGCCATCTCTAATGAGCCTTAAAAAGAGCCTTCCCTTTTCTTCCTGCACTTGAATATTAGATGCAGCCTCACCGCAGCTCACAGACACGGGCTGAAGTTTTGCAAGAGTAAGCTCTTGACTTATCTAACCTACAAAATTTCTTTTTGGTGATAAAACGGATTGCAAGCCAGGACTGAATGTTCCTGCCTAGCTTGGAATATCAAACCACTATAGACAAGTCAAGGTTTCTATTTATGGCCAGTTAAAGACACACCGGTAATGCTGTTTTAATGTTACAAAATTGCCCTGAAATTGTCATGTGTCTGAAGAGCACCATACTGCAAATATATAGCCAGTCCCTGAGGGCTTACTCAGCCTGTGCTCCAGCACAAATCAATGAGAATTTTTGCTGGAGTAAGGACCCAAGCGCCAATTCAGAGAAGTACCTAAGCACAAGCAAACTTTAATCACAAGCTCGTGCTCCTTAGAAATCAATAAAGACAGAAGCTGGCTGGGGCGTGGGGATGGTAAGGAGTGTGGGTCCTGCATCCCTGCAGCACCTGCGCCCAGGCAGGCGAAGGGCCAGTGGTTCCCAGCATCCCGGCCTCCAGAATAAATCTGGCTTTGTGCTGTCGTGATCCTGGAGGGCAGGAGAGGGTGGTTAGTTCACTGATCTGTCCCATCGCAATGACAAACTGTAGGCACCGGCATTAAACCACCCAAGACCATCAAGGTGGTCACAAAAGATGACTGAGATCGGAGTGGCCGGAGGAGACAGTGCAACCTGGAGCATTCTGCTTTAGCCAGATCATTCCTCCCATTTTTTTCCCTTCCAACATGAACAATGACTGTATGAAATTAAAATAATTGGACACTAAGCAGCCTATTATTGAGCTGACATGAAAGGGCTTTACATGGGTGGCGCCCATTAACAGCAATGGGTGGTCCCCTCCATGTTTTCCCTGGGCTCTGAATGCAGAAAAACTTGTCCTAACATTTCACTTATGGGAAAGGTCAGAGCTGTAGTTTTGTTCAGCATGCTCAATTTATTCAATTAAAGTATACTGGCGTGTTCATCAGCTATTAACTGTCTTTGCAATAGCTGTAATTAAACAGATATGTGTGAAAGGAAATCTTTCAAGACAGACTCTGACATGGTGGCTGAGGGGAGCGGGAACTTCCCAGGTCTCCGACAGGGATTTGCTTTTTGTCTCCACATGGATCCCTCAACCACTGGGAGTTCTCCTTTCCCTGATGCTGGACCGAGGATGGCTTAATGTCTCACTGACAGCCACTGATTTCCATGTAGGTAGGAGGTGTCAGCAGAAGGCGAGGGGCTGGCCAGATCCAGCTCCCGCATGTTCCTTCCCTGGGCATGCTGGGGGTGAGCTGAGCACCGGCAGTGCCGGGTGCTTGGTGGCCCTGGGGGAATAAAACCAGCCAGGCAATTTTCTAAACCAGGCAATTTACTTGCAGAAATATAATTTACCAAGTTCCACTTAGAGCCTCAGGGATAAGAAATGGAGAATGAGAGGGAGTCAGCTGCGCAGGAGTTTTTAGCAAACTCAGAGGTTTTAGAGTGTTTAGCAGCTGGTGGCCTCCAATTCAATGGGCGGTAGAGTTAAAAGCCACACACCCTGCTTTGAAAACTTCCTCCAAAGAGCCTGAAATGAAGAAAAAAAACCCCAGCAAGGCAGAGTAGTGCAAAGCAGAGTAAGGAACTGAAGGAAGCAATAAGTAATTACCTGAGCCAACTGTTCTAATTATATACACACAGCAGACAAATTGTGATAGCAATTGTTGGTGCTCTTAAGATGGATAGCAGGGAAACGGAGATACAGTAGAAAATAACACATATTAAGGAATTAGTATTCATTATGCTAAAGAAGGGGGTGGGTATTTACATTAGTCAGAAATCAGGCATGCAGAGAGATGGGTGACAGCAAGGAGAAGCATCACAAAGAAAACCCAGAGCACAGTTGTGATGGGTTTCCCTTGTAGCTGTGACCAAGCGGGTGCTGAGCCAGGCGTGATGCCACCAGCAGCACTGCTTTTCCCCAGAGACCTTTCAGGGCTGAGCTGCACGTGCTTTTCTCAGGTCCAATGTTCCTATCAGCCAGTTTAGTCTCCTGTATATACCTTTCTACATGCTAAAATATACCATTTCCTCAGAAGGCTCTGGAGCACGAGGTGCACGTGTACCGCTAAGGGGTGTACCCTGCACAGGCAATAGCTGACTGCTGATGGATAGCCCCAGCATCGCTCAGTTACATCACAGCTTTCTGCAGCTGGCAGCGTCCAACGTGCAGCTCCGGCTTCCTCCAGGAACAGGGCTGGGGCAGGGCACTAGCAAGCCCAGTGCCTTGGTGCATGGCCGCACAGTGGCACACCACATGTGACAAGCTAAGTATGTTCCCTCTTGCCATAGGGCTTTTGGGGGACAATAGGTTGTCCCCTACTATGCTGTACCAGCTGGTTTTGATCTCCTGTGCACTCACCATCTTCCAGGTCCTTTGGATAATTTCTCCCAAAGCTCCTTGCAAGTTTGTGCCATCCTCCTCACCAGGTACCACCAGCCCAGTCGTTGAGAAACCTCTCCTTTCACCACTACTGGGCCCTATTAGCTAGTTCCCCACCCATTTCTGAGGAGTTCATTTCACTCCCATCTTTTCCATCATGGCTTCTAATGTTAGATATTCAGAGCACTAAGCCAGGGGATTCACTGAAATCCCATAAGAGAACTGTTGGATTTCCTTTATCTGCAAGATCAGTCAGGGATTTCAGGTTAATCTTGCTTGGTAAATCATGTTGCATTTTATCCCATTTGCCTTCATGTCTTTTTAAATGGTCTTTCTCTCAGAAAAATATCACCAAGCTCTCAGTATTGGACCATGTTCTCTTAGCAAGCCCTTCTTAAATAGAGGCACTACATTTGCCACACTCCACTTACACCGTCCCACCCCTGATCTGACACTCGTGTTAAGCACCCACCTGTGGGTCCATGGGCCAAATCATTCAAAATTGCAGGACAGAGACTGCCCATTTTCTGCTGTTGGGCACCCAAGCCTGCTCCTTAGGTGCCCAACAAACCCAAAGGAGTGTGCAAATATCTAAAAAAATGTCCTGTTGCAAGTTCCCACTGGGCAATTGGGAGCCATAAAAGCTAACTCAGCATGGGCTGTTGGATTTGAGATTTCATTTCTGCACATCTTTCAGAACCTCCAGTTTTACATTCAGTCCCTTTGCCATGGTCTCTTTAGCCAATGCTCCAAATCTTCCTCCTCATCTAAAAGCCAGGCATTTCTCCGACTTTGAGGAAGAGAACACAAAACATTATACTTGCCCATACGGTCCTGAACTGTGCTACCAGCCAGCAGCCCTCCAGTCTTCTCTCCTTGGTCCTTCTCTTGCCCTGTGGTTGTAGGAGGTGTGCATTTGAATAGCCTTTCCTAAGTCTATCTAAGCATGCTTCTTGGCAAGAGTCTTTTCATTCTTTCCCTTCCTGACCTAGCATGCACAGCTTGCTTTGTCGCCAGGTCTTCCTTCTTGATGACACTTAGACCCTGCAAAATTTTTGTGTCCATTCTAAGACATTTTTATTCCACTTCCACCTCCAGCTCCTTCTTAAAAGTTTTTTCCCCTTAAACTGAGATGCATTTCCCAGCTCTGAAGCAGGTGGCCTGTCTCTGCCTGCTCACCGCGTGGTGGTGCAGATGGCAGAGTTGCAAAGCTCCTTGGATGATCAAGCACTTTATAAATTTCAAGCCAGAGATGTACAAAAGAAATGGCCAAAAAAAAAAAAGTCTTTCCAGGGAGCACAAAATCAACACAACAACTTTAGCTAACTGCACACAGGCATAACTGTTGCACTGCCTTAAGTCTGCACAGCTGTTTGTGTCCCAGCTAAATCGAGTTTTCCAGGTACTGCCCACAGGCTCAGTCTCCTCCTGCAGCACTCATGAGCCCCCCCTGAGCCCCATAACAGAAGAGAACACTGGATCCCAAACTCTCCTGGCATAAACCAGACTGCAGATCATAAGCAAACCATCAGTCAGTATCTGTGCTATAAACACTAAACAGAGGGTTGCTAGTCAAATCCAGCAGCCAAAAAGAAAGGCATCCCTTTCCATCCCTCTGCCTCCTCTCCAAAGCCCTAGCCATCACTGTGGCCCTGGAGCAGGGCTCTGGCTCCACACTGTACTCAGACACACGCTGCAGTGACTTTTTGATTAGGTTGAGGCAATAATTGTCAGTAAAACAAGAGAGGAAAATTAACAGTTCCAAGACAGCAAGCCGTGGCTGGGGGGGTGGGGGGTGATGCTGTGGTGTGTGCACACCTGTGTGTCTCCCATAGGACAAGCTTCAGCACACTTCATGTTTGTCAGATATAAACACAGACAGATGCCTGGAAATGCTGAAGCGGGGCAATGAGGGAATGGAAATACCATACTTCCCCTACAGAGTGGCATGAAGGGACAGAGAAACAAATACAAACACTCAGGCACAAGCTCAAACCAAGATGCAACGGGCACTTGGTCGCATTTTGCTGGGCAGGATGGTCAACAGCAGCAGCACAGGCACTGCACAGCCCCCAGGGCCAGGGGCTTCCCACGGACCTTCTGCGCAGGTGATGCAGCCACTGCTGAGCACAGCTGGCACCAGGGCACAGCCCTCCCAGCAAAATAAATATTATAGATAGATATAGATATATACATATAGATATAGATGATACAGATACAGAAAGTTTTCAAGTATTTATGTATAAAGATCTTTATATATCTAAAAAAATTATTTCTTCGATGTTTAATATGTGTGTATGCATATATATTTATATGCATATGCTGGTTGTATATGTATATAAAGACCTTATAAAAGACCTTTATACACACACACATTTACACATCTATGTATATACACATATATAGGACCTTTCTATATATATATATACACATTTATAGCTCCATTTACATATGAATTCTATATATCGTACAAATATAAGTATATAAAGGTCTTTCAGAAGGACTTTATATATGGATGTGTGTGTACATATGTATATTTATATGACTATGTATATATGCATATTATATATGAAATTAATATAATTAATAAATATACCTATATACACGTATACTGTATATATTTAATAATATACATATTACCATGCATATTTTATAATATAAAAGTATAATTTTATTATAATGGCTATATATTAATTTTTATGCTATTCATTATGTACCTTTATATTTTAATAATTTTATATATATTTAGAATATATGTTTTTAAAGGTCTTTTAAAAGGTCTTTATATATAAGTATAATCAGCATATATATATAAATACACACATTTTAATGTATATTTGTTTATGCATATGAATGAATGAATGAAAATAGATAAATAAAACCACGGAAACAAGTTTATAACATTTCAGTTGCTGCCCCGGGTAGGTCTGAGGTAAAGCAAGGGTATCGCTCAAATAATTTGGCAGCCTTGTAATGAAAACTATTCTCCAACTACTTTCATTTAAGCACTTCTGTTTTAATAATACTTGCTTGTTGCCTGGCAGATACAAATGTGAGAAGATGTAGTGACCTGTAATGATCCTACACAACACCATACATGCATGGGGAGGGGCTTGTACACACACACACGTCTGTGTACACACACACACACCCCCCCCACGATCTAATACTTCTCTCCAGGACCTTCACAAGGAAAAGCTGCTCAGGTGTGGGCTTTCTGAGGCTGGGCTGACACAAATGCTTAGTGTAAAAAATCAGCAACCCATCACCAAAGATTACCAGAATTGTAGGAGAAGAGGAATAATACCACTCCCCATAGCTCTGCAGAGTTTTATACATGAAAAGCGCGTGTGTGTGTCTGTACTTGTAAATGAAGTCAGGTGTAACTGAATAAAACTCCTGCAATATGTATACAATATATATGCCATAAACTTATGAGAAGCCCTGGAAAAACGGGCTGGAGAGCCAGCGCTGGGGTGTGATGGTGGGTGAGAAAAGTGCCCAGGATGTGCGTGGCACTCTCCTGCTCTGCCCTATGGGACAGACCCGCCAGCCCTTGCGCCAGGAGAAACCACTGCGTGCAGACATCCCGTTTGCACATTTTACTTTTAAATCTGCTGGCTGCTGTTTCCGGGCCTGACAAGTGCCTTGACACCTTTCCTTTCCTTTCTTTTCCTGCCGCCAGCCCGGCCAGGAGATGTGATGGCTGTCCGGCCCCCGTGTGCCCGTCTGCTGCCGGAGTCCCCTGCTCACACACGCAGCCCCGGCTGGGGCTGGGAGGAGCTGTCAAGCCGTGGCATTTCTCTTCTTCACTAGCAAAGGGCTCCTGCTGAAAGAAGTGAGGAAACAACATCAAAACCCCAGCCAGAGGCTGACAAGCAAACTGACATTTAACAACAACAACAAAAAAAACCCACACAAACAAAAAAATAGGTGAGGTGGGAAGAAAAGCCTGGGTGGGTATTTGCATGTTTGGCTACAGTTGCAAGTCTTTTGGGTGAGCCTTTCTGGCACCCCAACATAAAAGCACTTCCAGGCACATTGCTAAAACACGAGGAAAAGTATTTTTGCCCTCTTTTCTAGCTCGTTAAAGGCTCTCCCAGAACTGCCTGCACCCAAAAGAGCAGCAGTGTTGAGGCAAACGTTTCACCACCTTCAACTCTGGCAGCAGCAGGAGGAGGGCAGGCAAGGGTTAAGTGACAGCTTATTTATGAGTGCCCAGGGTGTGCAGAAGCCTGGAAGATTTTTTTTTTCCCAATTTTCATTGGGTGACAGACACTTTACAGGCAGTTCTGCTGTCCCTGGGAATGTCAGTGTGAAATGGAGAACTGGTGGCATTTACAGACTGAAGTTTCTCCTTGTACTCAATGACAGAATAAAGGGGAAAAAGAAAAAAAAAAAGCCAAACTCATGAATGTTTTTACCACCAGCGCCTCCAGCCTGTTTTTATTCCCGCTCTAACTCTGGCTGGTTAGACTCACTGTGCTACTGCAACAAGAGGCGGTTTGAGCTGCTGGACGACAACGCTCATTCTGCTCAAACTATTTCTCACTTGCTTAATTATATCCTGCACTTACAGTTTTACAGACAACAGATGCAAAGGCTTACCTTGGGACAGATACATTATGTATACAGCATTAACTTCACACCCATACCGTCCCCATTTTAATTACACAGCCAGTGGGGGACCCAGGATAGTTTGCTGGCAGAGCAGTTGGTTTCATTAGCAATTCCCAAGACCTCAGCTGCCTGCAAACATCCTCACCCATGCAGGCTGAGCTGCACTGGAGATCCACCCCATAGCAGCCAAGAGTGAGCCATGCACTGCCTGACCTCTGGGCTTCAATCACAAGGCCCCCAAAATCACCAAAAGACCAACTGCTTCTGCACACCTACGGGCTTGTTCAAGCTCCAGCCTGAGATACACCTTAAACAAGTGTTTTGGAGAAAAGCCTTAATGTGACATGAAATGTGAGACCAAAGGATATTGAAAGACAACTTGGACGTACAGCGTTGCAGCAGTTTGTCTGATCCCTGACCCCTGTCAGGGAAACACCAGTATGACAGGTCCCCACAGGCTGCTAATAAAAGCCTTTTAGCAACACTCAGAGAAGGGGTTTGATCACAGCCTCTTGCTGGGTTTAATAGGTGGTGAAGCACAAGCTAGCATTTGGTTTTGTCACTGTTTGACACATGTCCTCTTTGAACTGACATAAGCAATGCCCTTACCATTTGTTAGCTTCACAGGAATTCTGAAATTTCCTCCAAATTTTAACAGATCCAAAACGGGACTAAAATTTTGCTTGTGCTACCATAAAGCAGGGAAAACTGCTCTAAAAGAGCAGTATTTTCTCCACCAAGCCGACTGCAACAAAGGCAGGCAAGGAGATGGTTTCTGCATTTGTTCCTTCCCAAGGTGAACAGAAAGAAGGGCTGTTTTCCTGCTGTCCCCCTTACATCTTTTGCAGGTGGCAAAGAGCTCTGTTGAACGCTTTCCCCACAGCCACCTTTCATTAGCTGGGCTGCCCTTCTCCCCTCCCGCAGCACAGCCGCACAGTCCTCCAGTTCCAGCCCAGAAGAGAAATCATCAATATACATAAGTCAGGTGAAATTAAAATTGTCCCTATGAGTTATTCTATGACACAAGCTAGCACTGGCTATATTAAATCCTATTAATTAATATTTAATTAATCTTTTCCTTGCCTATAAACACAGAGTGATACTACAGAGCACAGAGACAATTATTATCTGGGGTGTTCAAGAAATTATAACTTTCAGAGTTACAAAAGCTGCAGATTTGTTAGAAACGGCATGACAAATCTGTCGCTGTTAGAGCTGCTCTACCAAGACCAGAAAAATCCTGAATAAACTGCAATAGGTCAACAATTTGCCAGAAATATCAGCTGAATCAGGAGCCTGAGGTTTCATCTCACTGGAACATTACTTATTATGTGCACAAAGAGCCCTACCTCAGCAGAACACTGCGCATTACTTACTGAAGGGCCAGCAAGGCATGGTTCATGTTTCACTAACTTCCACTCATTCAAGCTTAATTATTTGCTTAGTTATTTCTCATCTGCTTTCTGAACTGGTAAGGAAGGGCACGCAGTGGGACAGGCAAACTCAGCCTCTCACAGCGCAGAAGACCTTTGCAATGGCATCTGATGAAGCGCAGCAGTGGGCAAAACTCAGCTGAAGTGGCCAGCTTTCTGCATAGCACTCACTACTTGTCTCACAGAAGCGATGCAGAAAGTGTGATGCCACTTTTCTATTTGTTTCTGCTTGTTGGGAGAATGCTCTTCCAGCCAGCAGTGCTCTGGTGAGGGGGGGCCTGCATGCTGGTGATGTCCTTGCTGCGCACCGTGCTCATGGCTGGCATGGGCAAGGGGGATGCAAGGGTTTGGGTGGTCAGAGGTGGTGAGCATCAAGGGCTGCCTTGTTCCTGCAGGATCCAGGACTGCTTGGTCCATGCATGGTATAAATGGGTCAGTCAGGCTGGTGAATAACAACTCACCAACTACCCACCAGCTGCTCACCAGCTCACCATGACTATGCCTCTTAAAAAGGCAGCAATGCTTTTGGTCTCCATCCCTACCAGAGTAACTGCTGATGACGTTTATTCAGGCAGTGACTTCAGTGGCCTTAGGAGACCTGGGAGGCAAAGCTCCCAAACAAAAGGCTTGGTGGCCTTTTGAAAAAATCATCTCTTTGTTTCCCTGCAGAAAGTGGAAGAGAAAAAAAAAAAACCCTTTGCTGAAGTTGTTACGCAATGAGTCATTTGCTGCCTGACGGGAGACGGCCAGTGTCCCTCTCTGCGCCGCAGTGATTTGACTAATTACTTCTATTTGCTCCAGCAGAAGAGCCGTCTCCTCCAGCCTTTCTGCTGTCTGGGTCCTGTCTGTCAGCAACAGAGAAGCGGGTGGCGATTGGGAAACAACGTCCTTCTGGGTGCGGCTGTGGCATTTTGCCTGTTCCTTACACCTGCTGGGTGGCAGGTCCCAAAATGGAGAGCTCCCCCTCTATGAAGTGCTGAAGCCTGAAAAGTCAGGGCTGGGTAGACTGGACATTTTGGGGCTGGCGTACGGGCATTTGCACCTTCTCAGCATGTCACAGTTGCCCATTTTGCATGAGCCCATGTCTTTGTATGCCTTTTGGCTGCCTAACTGCTGGGGTGATGGTCCTGAGGGGACAAGGAGGCTGCACGGCGCAGCCTGCTGCAGTGCTCGCAGCAAATAAAGCCACCCTGGGAATTAAGCACGGTGCAGACGGCTAGTTACTCAGCCGTCAGGCTTCAAGGGAAACAGTATTGAGTTTTAAGGTGGTACTTTCTTTTGGCTTGAGGCTGATGAGTTCTCCTTGAGTATTTGGGAACTGAACTGCCATAGATCTCCCTCAAAAACGTCGCCCACCACGGCTGGGCAGAGGGCAAGAACAGAGCATGGGCGTGTGTGGGGCTTCTTCCAGCACTTGCAAAATGTTGGTGTCACCTCTGAGCTGCTAAACAGGGCCCAGGACTTCCACAACTGTTAATTAGAGGCGAATGTTGTTAAAGTAAATTAGAAGAAAGAAAAAGGCAGCTGCGTATGCAAACTGATTATACTTTTACACTTGTTTAAAATCACAACTGTGATTTTTAATTATAGTGGATCAAAGAAAATAACCACATTAATCCCATGTAATCACGTGCGAGCTGATTTGATAACAACATTGTATTTAATTGGCAGTAAACTCAGGCAACGTTAAATACAAATGAAAAGCACTGACACATTCTGAAGACTAATTAATATGACAGACTAGTAGCAAATGCATTGTTTATTACTACTAATTTCCAGTAGCTGGTTCAACACCATTTTGTTACCATGATCCCCAGTGCTGCGTCCATCAATGCGTGATTTTTAAAATGAAAATTAAACATGATTTATTTTAAGGAGGAACAAAGGAGTTCAAAGATAATTAAATTATGCATTTCAAACACCAAGCTGCAGATAAAGAGCTTTAAAATACAGCATTTTTCTCTTTTCAACTCTACGTCCCCTTGATATGTGCACATAATTCACATTGATGTGCTACATCAGTGATGGAAGACATTTTTTTTCCCTGCACATTTTAATGCAGTTAACAAATGGTGATTTTTTTCAGGGTCTGACACAACTCTCAGTGAAGTAAACAGAGAGATTACCCTCAGGACCCTGCCAAAGCCCAGTAAGCCATTGGAAGAATTTCCTTTGGCTCCAGTGGGCTCTCAATCATATTCTAAGCTTTGCAGATCAGGGCCTGTTATCCTTTTTTTTTTTAATCCTTAGAAAGTACCTAGCAGAAATGAAGACCATTCATTCAGATAAAGTCTGTTACATACAATGTCCCGAAAGTTTGCTAAAGCTTTCCAGAGAGTCGCACACATTAAAATTCTCCTACCTGGCTGCACTACCTTCCTCAGTTGGTTATGGACTGTAATGGCACATATTTGTCACACCTTGTTACAGCCTTGGTCAATAGAATAATGGAACAATCAATCATCTATATTTTAGTGTGAGACATAATAAATACAGTGCATAATAGTCAATCAGGTCTTCACCAAGGAAAAGTTGAACAATTACAGTGGTTGTCAATGGTAAACTGCCTATGATAAGTATGCAAACATTGACCCCAAGTGTTACGCTGAGAACATGGAAATTAAAATCATCTATCTTACTTGATTCAAAGCCTCCCAGATAACAAGGATGGTACTTAAGGGAAACCTTGGCTGGACTCAGATTGCTTCTTTCTGTTAGATTAAAATTAAATTAAGTCAAAATTTAGAAAATACTGGTTTAATTAAAGATACTTCACTAGCTCATAAATTATACGTTCTCCATCCTGTTGCAAAATGTAAGTTTGATATTAGGTGTCAGAGCTGCAGAGGAATCCTAAAGGTTAGTTCACTTTTATGTGTCCTATAAAGCAGACTTCTGGAAACAAATGACTAATTATCAAAGTTCCCAAATAGCTTCCCCGGTCTGCTTAGCAAATGCAGTCTCCCTGATCTCAGCAAAAGCAGTGTTTTCTTCAGCAGCTTAGTCCAAATATGCAAAATAAGAAGGCCAAAAGAGACTTCGGCCAAAAGCAGACTTTGGCATGGAATCAAGCATGAAAATATTAATAGATAATCATCCAGAAACTAATTACGAAATGTAAAAAGACCAGCTATCTTACACAGACCACTGCAAGGAAGAGTGTTTGAGTTTCATTAGCACAGCAGCAGAAGGAAAATCCTTGCAAAGTAGTTTTCTGAACTTCCTAATACTCTTACTAATGTACATCTGTTAGCTAAAGCCACACCTATTAAAATCAGAAGAGGAAAAAATATATTTAACAGTGAATGTGATAACTCACTAAAACATACTGTAGATACAATTAAGAAAAAAAAAAAAAAAGGCAAAACACAGGAAGATTGAGATGGATGGCTTCCTGGAAATATGATGTAGTCCAGTGCATGTTGTTGGGATCATCTCTGGAAAAACAGGCCAAAATGAAATGGCCGGTGATATAAAGGAGGCCAGGCTGGAAGACTTGGTGACTTCTTTTGAACTTCAAAACTTCTTACAGTGCTATTGGTCCAAACAAATGAAAACTAAACTTAGTGGCAATTAGTGCATACTCAGGTTTAGGCATAAGGCAAAGACCCGTCTCCGAAACCGCCATCTGAAACCTCCATTGCTGCAGCAGCAGTAGCGCCATCCCTCCTGCCGACATCTCCACATCAGCGATGGGTTTGTCCTAGCACACATGGCCATGGCAGTCATTCCTCTTCCTAACTGCAAGGCTTGGTCACAGAAAGTGGCTTTACCCTGGGTGGGATTTAAGCACACATTTAACATAAAGCTTGTGCTCCTATTATGCTGACTTTCCCCTCCCCATATGCACAGTGGAAGCAGACGGGAGCAGCCATAGCCACCATCAGCAGTTACACTGGTGTCTGCTGAAGGGACTTCTGTGCTGTAAAATCAACCGTTACAAACCAAAAGGAGCCTGACAAATGCTCCCTCTGAGAGCAGAACTACTCTGGGTAGCACAGATGCTCATCGTCAGCTTGCTACGAGTAACGGTGGTGATTTCAATCAAGGTGCCTCCAATACGGGCTTGCTAATGCTTGGCACTGAGACAGTGGGTAATAGATGCCCTCATAGGACTGCCCATAAGGAAGACTGCTGAAGATGAAGACAGGGGAGAGGTAAACTCCCCGGCGCCGTTATTGATTTGCAACACTGCTGAGAGGCTCCTGTGCTGCTAGGCAGTGCTGGCACTCAGTAAGATGTGATCCTCCCTCCAAAAAGCCTCTGTGATTGCCTGAACCAGTGCTAGAGCCACACATCAGTGCATCCTGAAATGGTTAGAAAAGCTCCTTATGTATTGACCCAGCCATTAGCAAGGTGTTGAGGGGGAGTGCATCCTCTGGCACAGCTCTTGGCTGCATCGTACCACATTTTGGGAAGCTTTGCAGAACCTCAGAAATCCTTCTGCGATGGTTTAGAAACGCCAGAGCTGGTTATTCAGATAAGCCATGATGAAATAAGCTCTGATATCATCAGAAAGGGTGCGAGGCACTGTCACATGAGGGAGAGAGATGGGAAGGATGTGAACTCTTTTTAAGCGGTCCTGCGGTAAAACAGCTTGCAGCCAGCACACAACTTACTGTCAGCTCTCTTTGAGTGGCTCCTTTGATTGCACTGCTCTGTGAAGGAGCACTTGTCACTTTTTATCGAAGGAGAGAGGAAGAAAGCAAGGCAGCCTGTTGCCAGGAGAAAAGATGCCACTCACTTTAAGTTAAAATATAGACAGCTGCAGTGCCCTGGCTGCTGGTGATCGAGGACTAGTAGAAGTGTGAAGGAAGTATCAATGCAGGGCAAGAAAAAGAAAACAGCAAGAGACTGGAACAAGTGCAGAGTGGAGGGACAGGGCCCCAGACTCCCTGTTTGTAGCTGGTAGTGCCTGAAATGCCTGAGCGTGCAGGGGGAGAAAACAGCAGCGCTGAGCCCTTCGAAAGCCGGCAGCTCCCTGTCAGGCTGAGTCGGGATGCTGCTTCCACGGCCTTTGTCCCCAAACAGCCGCAGGACACCTGGGCTGGGATTAAAGGCAAACCCACGATGACCCTCTGTGGAGCAGAGTTTTAAGTCCTCTTGTAATAAAAGAGCATTCGGTTGTTTGGCACTGCCTTACGGCAAGTTATCCTCAGCACATGATGAGCTCTAATCAAAATGGAGAAAAGTCATACCATAGCGCAGCCTGTCCCGCAGCCTTCCCACATCATCAAGCTCAGAATTGTTCAGTGAAATCCACCTTGGGCGGCTGGAAATCCCTCACTCCAAAGCAAGAGTATTAAAGCACCATGATTGTATCTTTGTAACGCAGCTAGCAGAGGAAAACAACCCAGGGACCGTACAAAAGCTCAAGTAATGCGAGCTCCCCTTTCCCCCCGCTTTGTTTGTCACGATTCTGGTTGTTCAAGATCACAATCAGCAAACAGAAAACCCTGCACAAAAAGGCTGAGGTGGAGAAAGCCCAATTTCCCCTCAGCCTCTGGTGCTTCTGCTAGGAGTTACTTTGGCATATTAAAAGACACCAGAGATGACAGTAGTAATGGAAAAGGTGGAGGGCATGACTGTGCAGACATAGAAGAGACAAAAATGCAAGACAATATTACAGTACCCCGATTACCATGAAGCAAAGCATTTCCCACTGGAGCTGAGAAAGCTGATATTTAACAGCTGGATCCTGCAGACTAACCAATTTGCTTAGATGATTTTGTTGCTTATAGCAAAGCAGAAAATATTCATAGCTATTGTTTTCCTAAATTCAGCTTCATCCTTGCCTGATTTGTCTACAAAAACCTGTGCAATTTCTGGCAAGGCTTTTCGGCAGTACTTCCCGACACACACTTTGCAAGGTACGTTGCACGTCCCAGTCCAGGTGCACTGGCAGTGAGGCTCCAACACCTTGGCCCAGCTACCAGATTTTGAGGATCATATCCCTCTGTGCCAGTAAGCTGGTGAAGGGTCTAGAGCACAAGTCTTATGAGAACCAGCTGAGGGACCTGGGGGCATTTAGCCTGGAGAAAAGGAGGGTCAGGGGAAATCTTATCGCTCCTTACAACTACCTGAAAGGAGGTTGTAGTGAGGTAGGTGTCGGTCTCTTCTCCCAAGTAACAAGCGATAGGACGAGAGGAAATGGCATCAAGTTGCACCAGGGAGGTTTAGATTAGATATTAGGAAAAATGTCTACACTGAAAGGGTTGTCAAGCACTGGAACAGGCTGCCCGGGAAAGTGGTTGAGTCACCATCCCTGGAGGTATTTAAGAGACATGTAGACATGGTGCTTAGGGTCATGGTTTAGCGGTGGACTTGGCAGTGTTAGGTTTACAGTTGCACTCGATGATCTTAAAGGTCTTTTCCAACCTAAATGATTTTATGATTCTAACAATAGGAACCACAAATGGTGTATCTGACCTGAACTGATGATGGCTAAAGTCACTAAAAGTCACTTATCTACTAATTTTAGCGGCACTAGAGCAGGATTAACTTTGTGTGTTGCAGAAGGTGGATAAGTGGAGGTCTGATTTTTCAGTTGGTTCGGTTGTCATCAGCCTGCTAGATTTCCTAATGTATGTTGCATATGCTCAAGCTGTATTTTTCCTTTAATATGAGCACAGAAGCTCACTCACAGATTCCACAATTGTGCTGCTAATATCAGCCTGTGTCTCATGGCAGCACATAGCCATCCATCCCAGCAGTGGAGAGCAATCACTAAGAAATTACACATACATTTGGCAACAGGCAATACCAATGTCACCTTCTAAACAGGCAACCAAGGGATGCCAGAGTAAACAGAGGAACAGCCTTTCCTCTGGAAGCAAAGGAAAGCAGTGACTCCAAGTCCTGCAGTATTGAGCTATCATCTGGACCTGTCTACATTTCCCTGAGACTCATTTCTCCACATCTCAGCCTCTAGCGGATAGGTGACATATGGACATCTTCATGCTCCTAGTTGTCTTGCCAGAGGTCACAGTCCTTTTCTTTTCCCCTGGTAAGTTGGAGGTGGTTCTTGGAAACATCGTGGAGTCCTATCTGCCTTTTGTGCTTGTTAGCTCTCTGCTGTGCAATGACTTTGTGTGGTAGACCTTCAGTAGCAACCCTGCCAGCTTCAAAACTGCAGGATATTTTCCTACAGTAAAAACCCCATTGCTGTACAGGGCTACATCATGCCATGGGCACTAATCCCCCCCACCAGCACAGGGCTGCCTGCATGTGGCTCCCAGCACTGAGTGCTGAGGAGCACACGGGACCCTCCCACATCCCAGGGGTGAATGGGCCAAGGCAACCCCAGAGGGGGGAAACCCAGCACAGGGAGCAGTGCGATGGTCTGCAGGGACAGGCCAGCACCGATCCCTGGGGATGTGCCACACAGAGCCCCTGGGGACACACAGCCAGAGCCATCACTGACCCATGGCATGGCATCTGGGGACACAGGGTGTGCGTCACCCATGGGGTAGGCCTGAGCTGAGACAGCAGCTCTGCTGTGTAAAGAAAGGAAAAAAGTTTTTTGTTGGCTTTTGGGGTTTTTTTATCCTTTTGTTTTTAAAAGAGAAGACAGGAGATCTTGTCTGTCCCAGGAAATATGTTATAAAACCACAATTTGCCTGTCTTGGCTCTCTCACCCTAGCATTGACCCCAAAGATGAACTCCCATGAATAAGTCTAATCCTGCTTTTCATGTTTCCCCAGGCTAATGAATATTTATGAATTGTTCCTCCAGAGCCAAAGCATGGCCCTTACAACCAGCCATGATAGTTCAATTTGTTTTCTTGCCAGTTCTTCAAATTTGTTTTTTGTTGTTGTTCCTTTTGAAACTTTGGGGGGGGGGGGGGAGGGGGGGGAAGTCTCATTCCCAGTTGGTTCTTATCAAAGTGTGTGTGGGGGGGTTGTTTGGTTGTTTTTTTTTAAACTCAGCTGGTACTTGGAGGCTTTCCAATCGGCTTGAATGATTAATGTGGTGCCACTGACTTGTTTTGCGTTTGTATTAAAACAAAACAAAACAAAAAAAAAGTACAATTCATGTTTTCCGAAGAGCCAGTTAGGTATCTCTGATTGACCGTGCCGTCTAAGTTTTAAATTGTTCTTTGTGCGCACAAAATGTATAGCAAAAAGGAAGCATTTCCACAGAGATTAATGGAACATTCAAGGTTAGAGACACAGTCAAAAAAGAAAAAAATGCCACCTCTCACCAAGCCGTATATTAGACTATAATCATTACAAAGCCAGGTCTTAATATCTTACATTTATTTAACGGAGAAGATTTGTTCTTTTGCCTACTATTTATTTAGCTAGTCTAAATTCACTTTGAATAGCAAAACAGCTTTCCCAGTTTAGCTGCATTACCAAGTCAAGGTCATTCCCCTCGGAGAAAGATCAAGATCCTCTATAAAGGAAAGGAAAAAAAAAGTGGTGACTCTCTCCAGACTGATCTACTGAACATCATTAGCAAAGGGTAAGAGATATCTAAACATGCTCTGCGGTCCATTGACTTGCATGGGTGCTTCCTGAGTGTGAAACAAAAGGAAGTTATGCAATTACCTTGAGGAAAAAAAAGTGGGTTTAGTGGCGTTTTGACATAAAAGAGAGTTGTGAAGGGGGAGGATCCTGAAGGACTCTGACAAGCTGCATGTTTGTGAGTCAATAAAGTAGTAAAGAAATGCAGCTCTATTGATTTGCATTAAGTGCTGCTTCCCAGGTGAGAGTTCAGCCTTTTATAATGTTTTTTCATCCACTGTTTTAATAATTTCTGTAGAAGTTTCATAGCACTTAATAGCACGTTTTTATTTAGAAATAATAACTGTTTGTGCTTGAACTCATCAGACTAAGACATGTCATTGTAATGCCATCACTCAGAGGCTGTTTGGCAAAACATGCAGGAGCTACATCCAGCAAGCATAACTCTCACAGCAGCCAAAAGATATTGCATTATAAAACCCCAAACAAAAACCATCACATTCATTTTTGTGATTTTATCCTTATGTCAGAGGAAAAGAAAAGGTCACTTTAAAGCCTGAGAGTGAAGGGTAGCCTTTCCCAGACTGCTTTGCTGCAAGAAGAAATACTATCACCAGGGACCCAGAAATTGTTCCAAGGCTTAAAATTACTCATGACATATTAACGGGGGGAGAGGGGGCTCATCCACACTCTCAGCACTACCCGAGGTGGGGAGACAGGCAAGTGGTCTCAGCTGCAGCGTGGCCGGGGGACGATGCTCCCCATCCACTGGCACTGTTGGCTCTCCAGGGCAGGAGCCACTTCCTCCGATTTATGTGAGCAAGGCTGATTACAGCTGAACCCCGCAGAGGTCAGCGACCATGAACTTCAGTTAGGGCAGCACTGCAAAATGAGCCTGCACAAGAGTGCCTGTGCCTGCAGAGACTTTAGTGAGAGTGCCCCAAGGATGTGACACCACCAGGGTGATTTATCCGCTTGGACCCCCAGCCCGGCATGTGCACGGGCTCCATCCTGCCTGCCTCAATGAGTCTGGCTGAAATGCCCAGAAAGAGCTCGGAGCCTCCACGGCACCTCTCCTGGCCACACGTGCACGAATGTGTGTGTATAGATATAAAATACACACACACACACACACACACCCCTCAGTCACTGTCAGCTAAACAGCAAGTCCCTGAAATTTTCCCTTGCAAGGATACCTGGAAATGGTCTGGTAGGGCTCAGTTACTTTTAAATTTTAGCACTGAAAGTTTAACCAGCAACCTCCATGAAAATAGCCTTTTTATCCCCAATAAACTCAAAAATCCAGGTGGCTCAGCACCTCTGGAGGACCGAAGGTGCTCTTGCTGTCTCCGCCATGCTCATGGGTAAACAGTGCCAGCTCCACTGGCCCCAGCAGGAGTTGGTGGGGCAGGGGATCACTCTTGGAGCTGCTCGAGGGTTTGAGGAAGGGCTCAAACTTGCACATTTAAGAGACTGCAGTGTCTGCTGCCAGTGACCTGAACAGACCACACTGCAGAGGCAAAACAGGGCGAAAACGGTACCCTCTGTCTCCCTGCCTGGTCGCTGCCCAGGCCAAGAAGAAAGCAGCCCTATTATGGTCTGCAATTAAAGAAAAAATAAAACAATAATAATTAGAAATACCTTTCTTTTTTCTGTCTCCTTTTCCAGCTCACCCCGATCACTGATACCCCATTTCATAGGGTGCCGCTCCCCACAACCACATTTTACCCTGCTAGTAAAGACGAATCAGTGGGCTCACATTGCCCTTACCCATGGCTGGAGAAGATGCCCGAAGCGAGGGTGATGCTAACCAGAACCCAAACCTTAATGAACCGTTAAGGAAAAGCATTGCAGAAAGCCCCATGAGATCCTTGCCTGCTCCTCGGGCACAGGCATCCGGCAGCTCCGGCAGCACATTTGCTGGTTATCATTGCTGTAAATCAAAGCAGAATTTGCATAATTGTTCAGGTCTGGGGTTTGTTTTTACTGAGGTCATAAACAAGCTGATGACACTGGGGGTTTTTTACATCACATTGTAATTGTGCTGGCAGCCTAATTTTCAACACCCTGCTCACCTATGCTCAGTCGCAAGTGTTAACAGCAACTTTCTTTGAAAGAAACCCAATTGTTCCAGGAACACATCTGAATTCAGGGATATTTCTGCCAATCCATTGGGCTGCCTTTACTTCTGCCTTCCTTAGGAGACAATCATTGCCCGCTGGGACTTTATGCATAGATTGCTAACTTGCTGAGCATATATTGATGCAAAGAATGAGCTTTGTAATTTAAATAACAGACTGTGGAACTGGTGACAGACACAAACACAGTCATTCACCCAGCTGCAGAAAACTGCAGCTAAGACTCCAGCAGGAAGGTGGAGGAAATATCTTGTTTTTTCATGGACCAGAAACACAGCCTGCAGCCATGGCCATCACATGTAGGGCACCAAAGTTATGCATGCAGAATAAAGCAGAACATAGTGAACACCCCAAACCAGAAGGGTTTACAGAGTATCCTGCTCTGAGCAGAGAGGCCTTCTTCCATTTCCTCATCTGACTGGATCTTCAGTCCAACTCTGCTGCAAAGTGGAGAAGTTCCTTCTTTCAAGGAGATCGGAGAAATAAAGTGGGATTTGCTAAACTGCTGGTGGAGGCTCTATGGTTCTTCGGAAGGACAGTTGAGGAAGACCTGTTAGCTCAAGGGTACCTCTCTAATGGCAGGGTCATGTTCACCAACACTACCTGTACCAGCAAAGCAGAGAGGCAAGGAGCTCCCTCAGCCTCCAAACTGGGCTTTTTGCCACTGGACACAGGATTTACCCCCAGGCATGGGCTCCCCAGCTGGTTGTGGGTCCCATAGCCGCCCCAGTGCCCACACTGAGCATCCCGAGGACCTGCAGTTGGACTGGTGCAGGGAGCATCCCTGAGAAAAAGCCCTGTACAAGAGCATCATGCTACAGGAGAAGCTCTGAGAGATACTCCTTTAGCAGACACGGAGCCAGGGAGGGCCCTTCTGAGGATGGATGGAACTCACAGGTAAAGAAGAGGGTGTGGGCATGGGCCAAGGCTGGGCAAAGCCACAGTGTTGCATGACAGAGCTGGTCCTGGTAAGGGGTTATCTTGCAGAGCAAGACAAGGGCATGGCAGACAGAAATATGACAGTAAGAGTACCAAAAATTATTGTAAATACCTGTTCAGGTAAAATAAGCCTCCTTAATCTGGTGTGTCTCATTTGCATAACAACAAAGGCTTTTTTTTTAAGGGCGATAAATACATTTTCTTTTTGAAAAGAAACAAAGACTCTGACAAGGCCTTTAATCATCAAATCAGTATAAACAACATTATAATACATTAGACTTGGAAATGATAAACTGTTATTATGCACCAACTAATTAAATTAGTACTGACAGCTTTCAAAGAGTAGGAGAAAAAGGCAAAATATATCCCTTGCTTTCAGGGATGATTTTTCCTAGAAGAAGTGAAGACAGAAAAGCTGTAAGCACATTCCATCTGGGAAAAAGGATCCATTCAGGAAACACCCATACCTGAAACACAACCTCTTCCTAGCACTTACCAGGAAACCCATTTTATAAGTGGGAGTTGAGCCTGGTCAGCTGTGAGTAATAATCAATAAGATAAAGTCAAGTCCTCCTTAAAATAAAATCCAAGAATGCACTGGAAAAGACTAATTACAGCTGCTGTGCCACTGAGCGAGAGCTACCAGTCTTCTGGCAGTAACTTGAATTTCATTGTTTGGGAAGATGAAAGCCTTCACTCGGCTGGGGAATGGCATAAAAACAATTCATAAACAGGAGTGAGACAAACTGTGTTTATTCATGAGTAGTATTAATACCCTTTTGAGGGTTCTTATAATAATTTAGGGTTGCTATGCAACACAGGTCCAAAGCTGATTCCAGTAGCAGCAACAAAGCAAATCAACTGCTGGCTTTGGTAGGACCAGAAGAGACCCTACACAGACACTGGTGACTGCACCCAGCATGGTATCCCAGCTGAATATTTCCAAGTGAACTGTGGCTAAATGCAGCGTAAGCACCCTGACCACTGTTGCGCGTGGTTACTTTTCCATCCCAGGGAACAATAACAATTGTGAAAACAGAAACACCTCCCAGCCCAAACTCTTGTCATATACAACTCTCGTCAACTTGTCAAGATGTTTCTTCCTATAAATGAGCTTAATTTACATGTTAATAACACCAGAAAACAAGGTATGAGAGGGAGAGAGGATTCTTAGGAGAAAGTGAAGTGGGAAGGAGACAACTGAAACTTCTATTTGAAATCTTGTCAGAACTGGGAATTTTGAAATATTTCAATAAGATAAAAATAAAATCCATCCATTAACTGTACTTGCATTTCACAACAGGATCCTCTAGTTATGCACCAGCTTTTCATCTTCTGGAGACTCTTGCAGGTGGTTGCATTTTGCTCATGACAAAGCTTGACTGTTGTGTTTTTGTTCTTTCATCACCAAAGTCCCACCTGTGCCTGCAAGAGCCAAACACACCGCAGAGTCAGCGCTTCACCCTGCCAAGAACCCGCAGCATGACGTGCAGCGAGCCAGCCCATAGCCTTGCCAGGTTTTGCAGGGGACATGCTCACTTCCCAGCATGGAGGAGGCGGCTGGTTGTGATTAGAAAGACAGTGTCTAAATGTGGTGGGGAGAAAAGAAGCAAAAGCAGATATGCTGCTCTCTTAGCTGCGGGAGTTGGGGGTGAAGAAAGCATCACTGCCATCCCACTTGGGTCAGCAGGGATGTGGAAGAGCACCTTGTGGAGGACCAGGCACCACAAACTAAAAGGAAACTCTGGGCTGAACATCCCCAAACCTACTCAGGGGTCTGAAGCCCCCATGGATGGAGCTGGGTTGCCCTTAGGTTGGTGAGGTCCTGTCAACCCTCCAGTGACAGACAGCTCCTGCAGTGTGGCCGCTGCACATGGACACACTGACAACTCCAGATCCAAGTATTCCCATTCCAACTGCAGTCTTTGCTTTCTTCCTCCTCATCTGCACTAACACCTCCACGCAAGAATATAGCAACGGGCTATTGGTGGACCCAACCACCCTTCCCCTTTCACAGCACAGATCTGGGATTTTCAGTGCTTTCTTGGTCATCACCTTTTGCTTTCAAGATGCTGAACTCTCCCTTCTTTAAAAACTTTGATTCAATGGTTGTGTGCAGGCACATTCCCATGATAACTGGGGGTGGATATGTGGAGAGAACTGGGTGGAACAAAGCCAGTCAGCTACATGTGTTTATCTAGGAGAAAAGCTGGGGAAGAAGGGGAATTACATTGCTAATACCCATTCAGCACCAAAACCTAAAAAACAAAAAAATCAGTTTGCTCTGCAAATGGCAGCAGCCAACGCTCTCAGCCACTCAACATTGTTGCAGGTCCTTTTGCTTTAGCTGCCCATCCATAGCACAGCAAAACCAGTAAAGCTTGCAGGATCAGACCAAAAATTTAGCTTAGGAGACAGCAGAAAACAATTTTTTCTCTATTTAATTACTTTGTAATAATGGCCTGTGTCATCAGTTCAGCATTTGTTTTTGCCACATTATTCCACTGTCAGGGCTGAAGCAAAATTAAAGCTTGCTTCTGACTCTCTGTACTTGGCCACATCACATCCTTGCAAAGATCAATTCATTTGTGCATGAAAGGACAGATAGAGCGTCCTTCCCGAAGGGCCCCTCCTAGCACAGTCAGCGTGGGAGCAGAGGTGACTTGGAAAGTGATAATTAAAAGAAAACCCTACCCAGGACTCACAGGCCCTCTCCAGTTGCACACATTTAGAGAAGTGTGGGCAGAGGTTCCTACTCTTCCCTCTCTCCCTTTCCAGGGCTCACAGTTGGGTATTTTTCAGACGCAATGCAGCCTCAGAAGGGGAGCTCCGGAGATACCACTGAGCTCGGCCAGGGATGTGGTCTGGAGACGCCTTTTCTCTCTGCGGTGCTCTTGCCTGGGCCATGAGGGCACATGGACCTGTGAGGTTTACTAGGTGTAAAACATTTTACTTTAAAAGCCACCGAAGTCAACTTTCCATCCTTCTAATACACATCAGATAAACAAACTGATTCTAGAATAACAAAGAAATATAACCAGTGCCAGAAAAAGTCCCACAGCCAGCAAGTCTGTCCTGCATATTTTCTCTTATCATCCACTGCACTAATACTTAACCACCACACCAAGCAGGTGGAAGTTTGAGGGCCATTGAGCACTGTGAATTTTCCCAATGCATCACAATTACCAAAACACCTGTGCTAAATAACTTTGCGCTGAGCCACTGTGAAAATTCACAGAGTGCTCAATAGCCCTTGAAATTTCTCATTTCTAACTGGCAATGGAGTGGCTGAGTGCTCACACATCACACTGCAGCACAACGCACGTAAGGACACTGGTTCAAGACCTCGTAAAGGCCCTTTTCTCCTCGGATGGAAGTTATGCCATCCCTGTGATTTTCAGGCTGATCCTACTTTGTCTCCACAATTACACTCACTTGGAGCTGGTGAACTTTTGTGTGAGCAGACTCCAAACACAGCTGAGCTCCTCGGCTCCGCTGTCCCTCCTTTCCAGCCCAGCACAGCTGCCTGTCTCAGAACCTTCCTTTTCTTCTTTCATAGCCAGGTCGGATGCCAAAATAGAGGCACAAACACCCTCAGGCCACAACAGGCTGATTCTGAGCTCGGGGCTGGCCTCCCCACGCTTCCCATCCCATTCTCATGGGGACACAAGAGTGGATCTAAGGGCTCAGCCTGACCCCAGACGCAACAGCAGCTGAGGACAGATTTGGCTCCGGGATGTACAGAGCAGGGCAAGCCTCAGTGGCTGGCCAGAAGCTCTCTAGCCATGGCAGAAGACATGAAAGACTGCACAGCCCCTGCTGCATCCGGCTGGGAAAGAGGATGAGAACAAATTGGAGGGGTTTCAGCAGACAGAAGCAAGAAGGATGGGAGGTTGATAAACCTCCCTTACAGTGGGGAACTAGACATTCAATCTATTTAGTCTGTCCCTGGGAAGGTTAAGAGGTGACTTGAGAGTGGTCAGCAAGTGCCCATGTAGAGAAAAGATTAATAAAATGAGGCTCTTTAATCTGACAGATGAAGGCATCTTGAGACCCAGTGGCTGGAAACCAAAGGTATTTCTACAGAGAAATAAAATTGTTCTTGGTACAGAGCAGTTAAGGTAATTAATTAACCACTGGAACAATTTACCTGAGGATGTGACAGATTCTCTGTCACTTCAGCTCTTTAGAGTGGACCTCTGTGGGACATCTGAACTCCACCAGAACATCTGGGTTTGAAGACTGGGGAGGAGAAGGGGGGGGTCATGCAGGAAAAAAGTCACTGATGTGTGTTATTGGGAGTTCCTTCTGCATATCCAGTCCAAAACTGAAGATCTTTGGAAGTCAGAGAGCGGTAGCAGCCAGCTGCTGCTGTATTAGATACTAATACAGAGGGGAAGTAAAAGCACAGAGAAGTGAGAACGATTTGGAAAATATAATGCACCTTATCAGATGTCCATGAGCTTCACAGAGCAGCCCAGGGCTGTACCCAGCCCCTGCTCTCTGTCACTTTGCTGCTCAGAAAAGAGCAAAGCAGAATAAAACCATCTGCTCACAGATGGATGGAGGCTGAGTATGGCCCCTCTGTGTCCTGCTCCTGCCATTCCCAACGAGGGCCATGAACTAACCACAATACAGCCCATTGCATGTGGCTGTGGCCTCCACATGCCAGGTGCTCACCAGCCACTTCCAGCTCGTCTGTGAGACTGCAGAGAAACACTTTGGTGCTGCCCCTGAGGCCAAGTGCTTTCCTGAGGAACCATTCAATTTGGGAGCAATGCAACATACAGCAGCGCGTAACTGCCCTCAGCAAAGGACCTTTATTCCTAGAAGACAGACTGCAAGCAAGAGTTCAGATCAGAAATGCATGTTAATAGAGTGCCCCGTTTTCCCTCAGACAAATGCAATGCATTTCAGATTATGAGTGCCCACATTCTCACTTCTCTATAGATTCTCAAGGCAGCCCATAACACAACCTCAGCTTCTCAGTACAGCCCCACCACTTATCTGTAGCAAGTTGCCGTGATAATGAAGTTGAACTTCTATAGCCAGTCTGTTGATACAAGTACTATAAACCTGATTTTCCGGGTTGCTTAGCTCAATCGCTAAAAGGTTCACTGTATCTCTACCAAACTCCAGCTGAAATCCAGATTCTTTTTTAAGAGATTACATTTTAGAAGCCTTAGGCTTTTATGTTACTTTTTGAGATTTAGAAAAAGCATGTTTTGCAGCCCTTAACACAAATAAGAGGTAAATTTCAATAGTTCCAATTTAAATGTATTTTAGAGTTAGCGATGTTTAAATAGTTATTTTTGGTACCTCAGCATAGGAATGTTGGCACAAAGGCCCAGTTTTCTCATGTGATTTTCTAGTAATTAATACTCTAGGCACTTCTGATTATAAAATGATATAAAAACATCAATGCAGCAATACAAAGTAAAATAATTTTAAAAAACCGGAAACCAGCATATCACATCCATGCGAAACAGACAGGAAGGATCAAAACCTGGCTGCACAGGCACACTATCCCCATGCCTCTCCCTAAGTGATCTATCACACACAGATTCATCAAACCAGAGGGCAAAAGAATTGAGGAAAACAAGTTCTGGGAAAGTAACTTCCTGCTTGAACCACAATTAATGAGACTGCCTGAAGGATTCCCATCTCCACAAAAGCAACTTGTTTTGGCCTCATCTGGGATAGAGTTAATTTTCTTTAGAGTAACTAGTATGGGGCTATGTTTCAGATTTATTCTAAAAACAGTGTTGATAATGTGGAGATGTTTTAGCTGTTGCTAAGTAGTGCTTACACCAGGCAAGGACTTTCAGCGTCCCATGCTCTGCTGGGCGCACAAGAAGCTGGGAGGGGACATGGCTGGGATAGCTGATGCCAACTGACCCAAGGGATGTCCCACACCATGTGACATCGTGCTCAGTATATAGAGCTCAGGGAAGAAAAGGGAAGGGGGGACGTCCAGAGTGATGGCATTTGCCTTCCCCAGTAACCGTTACATGTGACGGAGCCCTGCTTTCCTGGAGATGGCTGAACACCTGCCTGCTGGTTGGAATAGGGAATTAATTCCTTGTTTTGCTTGCATGCACAGCTTTTGCTTTACCTATTAAACTGCCTTTATCTCACTCCGATTCTCTCCCCCATCCCACCGCAGGGCGGGGGGGGTGGGGTGGTGAGTGAGCAGCTGTGTGGTGCTTAGTTGCAGGCTGGCGTTAGACCACAACGCATGTGGAAAACCCCAAGTCCCTCAGGCAGTACCTTCACATCCTGCACGGAGGGCCAATGAGCCCTACCTGACCCCCTCTCTGTGCTGGGATGCTGCACAGCAGCACAGGCTCCTCCTCAGGGCACACACAGCCTACATGGGCTCCAGTGACATTGCCATGAGCCAGGCTTTTCCCAGCCTTGCTCTCCTGGGGCCACAGGCGCCTGTCAAATTTGCTCTTGCTCCCTGCAGCTGCTCATCCTCAGACAACAAGACTATATGACCTTAGTGCTGTTTCACAAGTTGTCAAACAGCTACCCGAGCAGTAAAACAATTTAAGCTTTACACATATTTTGGTGTATTTGTTATTTGCAAATAGCAAAAATATCGCCTTGCTCTGAATATGTAAAAGAATTATTTTATTGATTGCCCAGGCTTTATTTTTCTTTATTTTTTCTTAGAAACTCTAAATGGGTGGTGTTGCCATTAGCCATCAAATAACCACAGTATTACAGCCAAAGACCATTATAGACTGTCCAGAAGCCTCATGACTTTGTTATAATGCACAGAGAAGGAATAATCAAAGTCCCATTATAATTATAACAAATCCAAATGACCTGAACTGCTAGGTCAATGAAAATAACAGTGACTCTCAGATGTATGAATTAGAAGGCTTCCACAGATACTGTTGCCTTTCCAGGAGCAAGAGACCACTCCAAATATCAGTGAAAAGTTGTGTTGTTCTTAATTGGTACCTGAGTTTTATTTGGCTGGTTTCTAAATTATTCCCCCCCACTTTCTGATTAGGAGAGCTTTCAGATCTTATGCAGAGGGCTCTCAGGCTCTTTGTGCTTCAAGCCTTTTTTTTTTAAAAAAGAAACAACAACAATAAAAATACCCAAACACAAAAAGCTCACATCTGCAAACAGAAATGCAGGAAGACAGCCAAAAATCAGATTGTGAGCATTAACATTTAACTATCGCTGTATTTCACTGCAGCCTGTACACATCTTGTATAAAGGCAGACACCCTTATGCTCCACGTCCCCTGGAAGTAGGCAAGTACACACGCTCCATTTATAATTAATGGCCCAGCTTTTCCAAAAACACTAACAACTGCATCTGCTTCTGTCTGTGAAGGATTTGACCCTCAAGGTTTGGCTTCACCAGACTAAGGTTCTGCTTGCAAAACAGCCACCTACAACAGGCTGGAGCCAGCCTTTGTTACCTGGATCCCAGATGTACCAGAGCCAGAGGCAAACATAAACACATCCTCTGGAACTGATGCTGGTTTCACCACCTATTTCGAGGGTGTGGGCTTGGCCTCCAAACACTCAGGTTTCCAAGGCACTCAGTGCTTAGGATTGGGACTAAGACCTTCTGAAGCCCCAAGCAAGCTGAGAGCCCTCAGCACTTTCGCCAAACTGAATTACAACATTATTTCAAGCCATCATACTGCCCGGAGGACAGGCGAACACACACCACCATTAGCGCAGAGCTGCACCTGCACCGGTTGGTCAGCACTTTGGCTCTCAGTGGGAAAGCAGCAATGCTCCTGGCAGGTAGGCTGCTTGCTACTAAAAGGCATCAAAAGCCACCTGGAGATGGGTTTATTGGTTTTATTTGCTTGTTACCTGGCTCATAGAGTGAGATATGCCCCAAGTATATTTGTTTTGCTGAGGCAACCGGAAGAAAGCCTCCCAAAGCAGGCTCTCTGCTGCCAGAGGACTGACTCCAATGAGTTTTAGGTTTTTAAGAGGACACAAAAGTGTTGGGTAGTGCAGACTTGACCTGAAAATAACTCTTCATTCCTTTTTCTGACGGCTTTTTTTTGTGTGTGTGATTCTCTCCACCCAGTAAGACAGGTGCCTCTCGTGCCTCCTTGGGAGGCTTCTCAACCAGGGAAATAAAAGCTTAGCTGCACCAGAAGGCACTGGAAGCTCTGGATGTGCCCTAGGAGAGCCCTCCGCTCCAGGGCTTTCCATAACTGGTGGCCCAAAAGTTGCTGCAGACACATGCTGGCAGCTGCTCTCAAAGGCAGAGAGAGCCTTCAGCTCAACCAGAGACATTGCTCACCGCTGTCCATTACATCCCACCTTCAACATTCATCCTCCAATGCAGAACCCATTATAATTCTTTAGCGAGGTGGGAGGGAAAAAGAATATCAAGAAAAAGGTATGTCTTAGAACCTCCACAGACCATCTTCCTGCTCCCAACAGCTGCCATCCCCTGGGTGCCAATGGAAGTCCACCAACAGTACCGTCTAAAAGATATGCTTTGCAGATAACAAACTGCCTCTAAGGTGATTCCTTCTGAGAATAGCTCTTCATTGCCAGAGGCACTGAAGGCCTAGGCCAGATGCTAACAAAAAGGTCCCCCCCTAAAGCAACAAGTGGAAATGTGCCCTGTGACTTGGCTATGAGCTATGATTTTTTTCTGCAAATTATTCTGCAGGTTTTAATTTACTTTACCACCCATCTCATGAAGTTACCCTCAGCAGCAATGCCAATATTTACTTCTTCAGTTACAGCAAAGCATTTTGGAGTCACCTGAGAATAATATCCACAACTTCAGAAATTAAGCTTCTTTGTCAAGATGCCCCAAAGGGGTCCAAAAGACCTTGGTGAAAAGAAGAATACACCCTGATATGTTTGTTCTCCTTTTACTTTTGCATTGGCGGTTTGTCTCCATTTTGCATGGTTCTTCCTTACTTTGGAGTGATCTGTGAAAACATCTAAAGGGATGATATGGAGGAAACAAAGCTAGATAAAAACCTACAGTATTTGCCAAACTGACAAAAACAAAACCAAAAAACCCTCAAAAACAGATGAGAAAACATCAAGTCAAACCAAGTCAAATATCAATCTACTTTTGTGTGCTTTGTTTCATTAGGTTTACTTTATGATTCATTTGTAACAAACTGGGGTGGATAATGAGTACTTGCATCACAAACCTCTGTATGCTTAACAAATCACTCATGCTCCACAAGGAAAGACTGGATAACAAAAACAGAGCCCTCTCATTTGCAAAAGTGTGTGGTGGTTTAAGCATGAGTGGAAATCTCTCAAGCAGTGCTGAACTGATAGCTCTAGCAATGAAGTGGCCTTCACCACCAAAGTATTTCAGCCCTGTGGAGACAGCCCAGCCCATTGCATTCAAGTCTGGCAAGATGTCCTGAAAGCACACGTCTGAGCAGGTAGTGGTTTTGGGGCTGCTGCTTCTCAGGTGGATGACCCAGGAGACACCCATGCACCGGTGGGCCAACAGGTCTCCCAGAGGACACTGCCAACCCTGTCTTAAAAGTCACAGGATGTCAAATGTCTGAGGCTGCAGAAGTCTAAGCATCTAATACGTTGATCTTGGTGATGGTCCTTCAGTTCAGGATCAGGTCTAGCTCCACCAGAGATTACCCAGGCCTCCTTTGACCACAGCCAAAGATCTCCTGGCTTTACAAACACAAGAAAAGCATCCCCTGTTGCAAGCTCCTTGCATTTCAGACTGGATGTGTCAGGTGGGCAAACACAAAGGGGAAGCAAGCAGAGGGTGATATCATATTAAAAAAACCAGGTTTTGCAGATGAGTTCATTTCCCGTGCAATACTAGCACCTTATACCAAGATATTCCAGCACCTTTCTGGTTTACTTTACCTTCTGAATATTTCACTCACAAGTGATTCTACAAGGAGTCAGATCACTATGAAGACATTAAAATTCCTAAATTCCTCAAGGCTTCTATATGCTAATCCCTGGTGCTGCCTGTCACCGGTGTCCTTCAGCCAGGATCACAAGATGCCCATGGGAGGCACAGAGCAATCACACCTCCTCTCCTGCCAACCACCCTGCTCACAGGAGTTGCTTCAGTAACGATAACCGCTGTGCTGGAGGGGGCATCACCCAAATGACAGGCAGCTAGAAATGAGCTGATCAAGCAGGAAAAAAGCACCCAGGATTGAACTGCAGGGAAACTGCAGGTGTTACAATAATTATAAGAGTTTGGCAAACCATGGGAACAGCACATGGTTCTAAAGCGGCAGCACAGGCTTTTATACTTTCATTGCACATCTGTGCATCAGTGTCTCAGCCCTCCTCCCAGGCATTTTGAAAGTAAACTAGAGCCACACATAGCCTTTGGGTGAAGATCCAAACACTCAGCAAAGTGATAAACGGGATCACAACCCACTCTTCCCTCTCACACCGACTAGACCAGCTGTTGAAGACGGGAATATATTGCACAGTGAGCAGTGACTCAGTGGTGTGCTTCATGGCAGCATGGCCATTACAGAGCTGGGAAACCTGTCCCTCTGGACACCTTCAGCTATTTTGCTTGGTGAATCCCTCCCAGCTATGCAGGAGATAGAGCATAGCATGAATCCAATGCTTTTTGCAAGCTAGCACTGAGGGAATAAGGAGCCAACAGACAAGGTTTCCACTTCTGCCAACTCTGACTTCCCCCCATCTTTTTTTTTAAAGTGTTTCCCCCCCTGTATTTTCTAACAATTTCCAATTTTGCAAGATCTTCAATGTAAAAATACAGATTCTTTTCCAATATAAGGCCCCAGCAATAAAGCAACATTTATTATAGCCTGTATTTCCCCATCTCTGCTGAAGCAGAATTCTCCTGTGGAAGGGAAAGCCATGCAAGTTTACCAGCTTTTACTTTTCTGTGCATCCTGTTAACACACGTTACAGTTTCCCGCTCATTAATCCTGCAAAGGAGCATTTACAGTGTATTTAAAATGGTTTTCCTCCTTTCCTAGCTCCCTGTGGTGCCGTCCAGTTTCTGATCTGAAGAGCAATCAATAAATAAGCTCCACCATGCACCGGGGTTCCTGGCTGCCCAATTAGAATAGCAAACCTCAACATGCTGTTTTATTATACAACGACAGCAGTCGGCTTTGGCGCGGCTCTCAGTACCTAATGCTGGTTTTAGATGTTTGTATTTGAGTAACAAAGCAGTGTCGGCCTGGGAAGTCAGCAGGGCTATTCTCTGCCAAACTACATACAAATTCACTCACTGAGGACTGGAGTTTCCATTGCAGAGTGCTTTCGCCAACTGGTTGCATGGGGGTTGATGGCTATGTCATCATTTTAATTGCTCAAAACAGTGAATGGGCGGATTTCTGGCTTGTCAAGGGCATTGTATGGAAAAGAGACATTATTAATCTCTCCAAAGCCTAGCTGGTGAGCAGGTCCTTAAAACAGCTGAACAGCGAGTAAAACACACTAGGCAAGTGGGCAACCTGCCACGGTGAGGGACAGCATCGACCATGGCTCAAAGGGAAGGTACTACTGGCTGGTGAGCTCTTCTCAAGCTGTTAAAATAGTTGTTAAAAATTTTAAAAAGGCTGGCAAGAGGTAACATAAACAGAAGGTGCTGCTCCACCTCATACAGTTTTCAGAAAGAGGAATATACCTTCTTGGGGCACCACAAATATATTTTGTGGACCCCTGAACTGGCAACACCAGCAATTGCTTGTGCCAGTGGGATGCCACCATCTCTCCCCATTGCCTGGCCTGCAGGAGACAGTTGGGCATCCACTGACATTACCAGTGAAAAATGCTGCTCAGCTGGCCCATATGAGGCATGAGGAGAAAGTAAGGACCATGTAAATGGGCTCTGCCTGCCTTTCCCACAGCCACAGGGATTCATGTTGTCTGGCAGATCTGTGCTGGCAAACACAGCAGTTGGTGAGAAAGGAGCAGGACATGATAGAAAGAGCCAGTTTTTGGGTAGCTGAGAAAAGGAATCCCATCTCACCAGACTGAGGTTTCTAAATGTATTGGAATTGGAAACCATGCTAAGTCTCCAAAGATGTTGACAGGAAGGGACTGCATGGCTTGGCAGGGAAGCACCACCACTCAACCATGACTGTTTCCCAGTTCCTTGGGGCCACCAAGCTCCACAGAGAACTTCACTCACTGCAGAGAGCATGCTTTCACAGAAAAGTGGTTCAGTCCACAGCATTCCTCCTCACATTAAGGAAGGTACCAGGTTGGAAGAAATAGTTTATCCAACACACATGCTGGCAGAGGAAGAGGCAGGAGTCCTGAGAGACAGCAGTGTCCCCATTTTCTCAGCCTGCCCTCATGCTACCATACTCCCTGCCTTTAACACACTCTGTGAGGTTTAGTCACCAGCTCAGCCAGTGAATCTGAACCTCAGCTTGCCTCACTGCACTCCCACTGCTGGACCCCAACCTGCTCTCCTGCTCCCCTTGCCCATCACAAAACACCCAGTCAGCCACACAACTCCCCAGACCAGTAACTTTTGAGCTTAAAAGCAGATGCATGGCAAAAGCAGCACCATGTTCAGACTCCAGCCAGCACACTGTGGCACCTCGTAGGCAACAAGCAGACTGCGCTCCAGCAGGCAGCCTACCCAAATGCAGAGTCCCTTCCCACAGATGTTCTCAAACATTTGATTAAAATACATTGTTTTGTATTTGAAACACAGCCTTATAGGGGAGAGCTATGGGTCTGAAGAGCTTGAGGTCCATCTTCCAGTAGTGCCTTACCCATTGCAGAACAGGCCACTGCCTGGTCGTTCATTCAGCTCCTCCCCACTCTGAAGCCACCCTTCTTCACTCTGCAACTGCTACAAGTTCTTCAGGACAACAGATGTTTTTGGTGGTCATGGATGCTACACCAGTGAAATTAGAGTGGCAGCTAGTAATTTGTTTTCAGACTTCAGAGTTGTTGGGGGGGGTGTTGTTTTTTTTGGCTTTTTTGGAAAACAACGACCAGTTCTGGAAGCACTAAATGCCCAGATATTAGGAGAGAAGGGACAGCATCCTCGTACAACTGCACACAGGTTTGGCAACTCCAGCAGGGACCATGAACAGACGTATCTGTGACTCACTGTCATCAAAAAAATGTGTTTGGATGTTTCAGCAGCACAGAGCCTGGACTAGAACCCAGAAGGAAGTGCAACACAGAGCCAAGCCTTTCCCAAACAGCACAACACCTTTTGCTAACAGCCTTAAATCCTTCTTAACCACAGAAGTACAAGAAGCAAATTTGGAAATAAAGGATGATGGTGGTCACTCAGCATGGGACAGCATTATCCTAGGTGAACCTCCTCTGGCAGTGCAGCAGGGATCATTAGAGAATGTGCTTGTTCTCATTTAAGCCTCCCCAACTCTACCAGGAGCCCGGTTGACCTGCTGTTACCTGGTGGGTAAGCACAGATACAAGAGACTCATTACCCTAAGCTAAAGTATTGCAGGTCACTGTGCCTCCTAAGAAGTAAAAAAGACATAAGATTCCCAGTTTTCCTGCTTCCTGAGAGAAGCAGCCATTTTGTGCATTCATAAAGTAGATCTCTTCTGAGCTATTTGGCCTATACAATAATTAGCCAGCACTAACTAGCTGTCACCTTCACACCAGCAAAAATGTTATATTCCTTCTTCAGTCCTATTTCCAGGCACTGACATTAGGAGGAAAGACAGAAGGGACTTAAATCTCTGGGAAGTCTTTAAGAGAGAACAAATTTCTTCCACCTGCATTTTGCAGACAACACGATAAAATTTCCAGCTTTTCTGACTTATTAATTTTTCTACTGTACTGCTCATCCAATGAATGGGATATTAGCAGACACTAGGCACAGCTATAGATACCTCTCACAGGTAGCTAGAGCATCTTCCAGTGAAGGTCTCTCTGCATCCGTTTCTTAAGCAGCTGAGTGCTTCTTCCTAGTCTGCTCCTGAGTGCTCAGCCCTCAGCACATCACACTTGATCTGTCTCCATTAGCAACTTTGATACTTCTAATAGATGTTTGTTTTTTTTTTTTTCCCCAAGTCATAGAGTATTTGGATTGGCAGCTGAGGCCAAGAAACAGTCCCAAAAACTTTAGTGGTAAGTGGGCACAGAGGAGGTAATTAAACTAAAGTGAGTCCTCGTAGAGTGGAGACATGCAGGAGAACTAGACAGCCCTGTCAAAACTTCTGCTGTCAGCCAAAGACCTGTCCAGAGGAGAAGGGAGATGGCTCCAGCTCTTTTGCAGGAAAGACATCTGCATCTGCAAGGAAGAGCGGCTGCCCTCCTCAGGCAGCATTTTAAACAGGGAGACATTTTTAGGCCTTTTCCTTACAATCTCTGTGCTTTGCTGTATTTTCACTTGAGACAAGTCTGATGCTCCAGGCCAAGCACTGCTGCCAGGAAGCGACACCTCCCTGGGGGTGTTGCATAGCTGTTTGTCAGGGCCCTTTCACACCTCCCTCCAAAGCAGCTGGTGCTGCCCACGCCTTGAGACAGGCTCCCAGAGTGGATGAATCACTGGTTTGATTAAGCCTGGCAATTTCTACCAAGTTGGACCATGACAGACACGTGCTCTGGATCCAGAAGGTGCATAGCAAAGCCTGAGCATAGAATTAGGGCTACATCACAGCAGAAGTTTGCAGGGTGCAGTGTCAGCTTAATACTTTCTGTCCCAATTAGTGGTGGGGCATGCCAACAGGCATTTCACAAGAGAGGTCTCCCAAATTAGTAAAACAGTTATGGTCACTGGCAAAATGGCCCCAGGACTACTCTACCGCAGGGCTTTGTTTCTCCAGGATGGTCTTTCTTGTTCACAAAGCCCATGCTGCATCCCTCCTTCCTTCAGCATATTGAAGCAAAGCTGGAGAGTAACTGAGCATCCCCTGCAACAAGAGGCTGCATCTGCCCGGTGCTGCTGCCGCAAGGCTTGGGCAAGGCCCAGAGCCCCCCAGAATCTGCATTTCCAAAACTCACCTCTATGCAGCTGCAGCACCTGAAAGTCTCACAGTGGCTGAGTCTGGTGGCATGGAAAAGGTCTCCCACTGGCAGTAGGGCTGGCCCCGACGCTGTGCAATGTGTTAAATGAATACATAAGCACCGTCCTGTGAAAGGCCTGAAGTACTGGTGGTTTCCTCTGCTGCTGAAACAGCCTCATCTCCCCAATTCATACTAAGCCCAAGTCCCATGGATCAGAATCTTTGTTGAGCAGAGTCCTAAATAAGTAGATCAATCATTCTCCAGCATATGATCTGTCACTGCCTGCTGAGCTGCCATTTCTGCTTCCCCGGCCTCTCTCTAATAGGCTTATATTGACATTTAACAGTGAACGGTACAGATGGGAGCCGCTGCACGTGGGTGTCCCAGAGGGGTCTGCAGGCCCTGCAGACAGCACCCCATAGCGCCTCATGCCAGCGGGAGCCTGCAGACGTGTCGCTTCACGCTGTGCTAATGACCACGACAAATCACTGATGATGCTCAGCTGGTTTGCACCAAGCTGCTCTGACGCTCCTGGTTGATACAAATGGTGTTGTGTTAGTGACAGAGAAACATTAGTCATCCCTAGACCACAAATGCCAACCAAATCCCTCGTCCGCCCGATCCCTTGCTTACAGTACAGCTCTGAAAGGAAAGATTACTCTGCACTGCCAGGACCACCTACCTGTGCTGAACTGAGAGAGGTAAAAGAAAGAAGGTGCTGGGACAGAGCATCCTGTTCCCTTCACTGAGGAGGCACCTCTATAAAGACTTGGAGCCACAAGGAGCCACCTTGTAGGACTACTTCATCCATGACTCATGGGTTGCAGACAACCACTGTAACGAATTAAGCCACATGCATGGAAATGCCAATATTCCCCCACCTTTCCTATGCATGAATTTCAAATACCACCGTAGGCATGTCAGCATCCAAGTAGTCAGGCCTGGAGCAAGAGCTGTCTGTGGTTAGAAGCAGAGAGACTTGTTTTCACCAAGGAAACTGATATGCATTGAAAACAAAGGCATTACGCTGCTACATGTGAAGTCTGTCCCACGCTACATGCAGCCTAAACTTAGGCTCTGCAGCGGAGCAGACTTGCTGGGACAGGGAGAGTCGTGCTGAGTGCTAGCCCAGACTATGGGCTGGCAGCTCTGCAACTGTGCAGTGGTTGTGCATTAACTTCCCCATAAAATTAGTATTTAAGGGAAACAGTGATGACCAGCTTACAAATTCTTCTGGCCCCTGGTAACACCCTACACGTGCCTTGCTTGTTTGTCTTACTCCCTCCCCCTATAAGCCCTGTATCAGCTTTTATATTTGTGGCTACAATCACACTACGCGTATGTAATAATTAGTAAGTCAGAAGTTTTCCTCCCCATGAGCTTATAAGAGTTCATTCTGGGTCTATGAGTGTTTCCAAGGCAGAGAGGAAAACACAGTACTCTGCAGGAGAGGGAGGAGTACCTGGGTGGTTGGCCAAGCTCCCTGTACTTCACTGGACACAGCAAGGAACAATCAAGGGAGATGTGTTTTGTGGTTTTTTTTTTTCTAATGAGGTCAGGCATCATGGGTATTTTAGCTGGATTTAGGGTTTGCAATCCCATGCCTCATCTTTGGCTTTCATGAGCTGCTCTTTGCTGTGTAGGGCCTAAGGTTGAATCAGTTGTTGCTGTACTGGAGCTTCACCTTTTGTGCAATTAGCTCTACACTTCTGCAACAGCATGGATGGCCTCGTCAGCGGGATGACTTTACACACACCATTAACCAGATGTTGGCTCTGAAGGGCTGGGTGACGGGAACCCACCACTTTGGGCTGCTCAGCGACATAGCCCCAAGACATCAGTGGAGGAGTGCAAGACTCCTACTGCCTGCAGGGAGCCAGGCTGTGTGTCAGCAAGAGCCTCCAGGAGGGTTTCAATGCCAGCTGCTGAGTGAGCACCCTGCTGCATGGAAATTGCCCCCAAAAATGAGGAGAGGCTGCTGTAGGAGGGCTGGGGCCACACTCTCACTGCAAAGGCAGACATTTCCCCTTCTCCCTGCCCCATAAAGGTTTCTTTTCCAGGGTGAATCTAGGTCACAAGCACAGGAGAAATGTAAACCCTGAGCATTCCGGAGGGAGAAGGGAAAAGGACACCTGAGCTTCAATCCAAGATGGGAGACACGGTGAGAGGCATCCTCCAAGGAGGGAATTAAGAGACAAACTGCAGACACCCAAGAGCAATTTGAGCTCCACATCCCACACAGATGGGTCCAAGAGGGCATTGGCTTTTTTAAAAAGCCCTGGGAGAAGCAAACTGGGGAGGCACAAAGAAAACTGCTGATGAAAAAGGCATGACATACACAAGGGGTGAAGGCAAGTGTGGCCCCAAAGGCAGCCCTCATCTTCTCACCCCCCACCTGCTTGCCCTGCAAAAATCTGTGTCAAAGGACTGTGAAATGTGGTGTTCTGTGTAAGGTTTTTGGAGTCAAAACCAAAACAGCTTTCATGGAGGAAAGCTGCTTTAAAAGTAAGAGATGAGTCAAAGGATGACATATCCTTAGTGCCTGCTGAGGAACTCCAAGGGGAACCCTAACTGAGGAGCAAGCTGCATACTGAAGTGCACTGAGCTGCTCCTGCAGCACCGCCTGTGCACAAACATGCTCCCATATCACAGGATAACCTTAAGGGTGATAGCTTTGAAAATCCAGAATTAGACATTGCTATTAGACATTACAAGAGAAGAGATGCTGGTTTTTAAATGTTGCTTCCACCCTGAGACTCTGCACGGGTAGGAAGGAATGTCGTGTTTATTTGCATTACTCACCAGGAGAAAAGACATCAAGAGCATCCACTGATAGCACATTTCTGCCTTTCATGGGCATGCGTCAGCCTTCACTGAACTCCACTGACAAAGCTACAGGCAACATACAGGCAGCCTCTGGCCAGTGCTACTGTGTGTTCGTTTGCAAGACTGCAAGATCTTGATCAAGTTTGTTTTCAGAGGAAGACATTAAAAATCTGAGTTCTAGTGCAAGATGCAAGTTGTGATGGTAGAGAATAATCAACTCTATTTCCTTTCTGTACACCTCTGTCACATACATGATAAGCTCTGCAGCTGCTACCCTACTGGTAACAGCAGAAAGCAGAGTGTCATTCCAGGAGATAAATCCATGTTCATTCCTTAAAGACGGGACATGGTAGCAATTTTAAATCACAACTCTGGTTTTTAAATCCCAGCTCCGGTTTCAAATGGATAACCTGCTGGCAGATGACTCCACAGTCACCGGGCAGTGCACTTCTTCATAACTGCTCAAGAAAGAAACAAAAGTGCCGATCAACACAAAATCAAAGTGTCCATACCTCCATTCATTTACATATCGTGCTAGAGGCAAAAGCTGTGTCTTATTTGACGTCAGAAAAAGAAACTTAGCAGAAAAGGAAAAATACTTACTCCTATGCTGAATTATCAGACTGCCAGCAAATAAAACCTTGTCATATATCATTCATGCACTATATACTGCCGTCTCACTTCTGTAGTGTCTTCCTTCCTTCCTTGGAACTCAAAGCTATTTGCAAACATAAATGAATAAAACCTCTCACCTCCCATGAAGCAGGTAATTTGTTTTTATTAATACATAAATAATAGAGGAAATTAATTAAGGAATAGAAAGGGCAAGAGGCCCAGGATCTCACAGCAGGAGCACTTTAATCGCTACATTCTGGCCACTTAAGAGTAGTGCTTGCATGTTAATGCTTTCCTGCTCTCCAGCAAGCATTTGTAATGGACCTCGTTTCCTCATGCTAAGGACTCCTCCAGTCCTGGCTAGATTTGCAACTTTGCAGCATCAGGGACATGGAGTTTTTCTTCACACTCACACCATCACACCTTTGTCCCCTGGTTTAATTATTATTTATGCTGAATATAAATAGCAAAGGACATGACTGTAAGATGAATAATGAAAAGGCAACAAGAGACAAAAAACCTGCTCCAGTCAGCTAGTATCCTACCTGCTTTATATTAAACAGGTCTTAGCGCTGGATCTCTGCATACCAGAGGAGGAAGGGTGAGTTTTAGGGCCATTGCACAATATGAACTTCCCCAATGTATCACAGTTACAGAACCTCCTGTGCCAAATAACTTTGTGCTGATCCACAGTGGAAATTCACAGTGCTCAATAGCCCTTGAAATTTCTAATTTGTACATTCCCATAGAGGAGTGGTGTCGTGGGTGCATTTCTTGCTACTGTATTGAGCACTGGACACAGGATCAGGTATTCTTTGGAGCCTGACCACAGTCCCTGAAATTTGTGGTTCTATTTTAATTATTAAGCAATGCATATCTATCTGCTTTCCCATTTGCATCTAGCACGTTTAACGACAAGAAAATACATCCTTTTTAAATGCTAACCTAGTAAGAGGTATTAGGAAAAGTGAAAGCTATTACATGTACAAATTTCAGAGCAATTAGTCACAGAGGCAGAAGCACAGACACAAGATTAGTTCTCAAGTCACCGTTCCCTTCTGCTTCCCCACTGAAGCCAGCAGTTTTGCACAGACCCAGGAGGTGAAGGCTACGCTCAGCACCATCAGTGTCAGACTGATTCCCCAGCACCCACCATGCCATTAGCAAGTGCAATGCCCTTCAGTCAACATACCCTACATCTTCGCAAGGCTCTGAACTGGGTGCAGGCTGTCAGAGAGGGGCTGAAGGGGCAGGACTCAGAACAGGTTTAGATGTACAGAAACAAGAGTTTTCTTTCTCCATTTACCTGCAGACAACATGATCCCACTGAAGAAAATATCCCATGTGGGTGAAATACTAAGTGCATGTAGAAAGGGAACACAAGTACCTAAATTCTCTTCATGTGAAGATTTCTTCCCCTGGCAGTGCTATTTTAGATGCGTCACTGCATATTTGCAGTGGAAGATGGAAATACTTCTGGCATTAAAGATAGTGACTTTCTTAATTTATCTCACATGTGGGAGGAGTGTGAGCGACTTTTAGGAATACATCCTATGTAGTTTAATAAAGAATAGTACACATTTCCCCTAGGATTTTTTTTAATAAAGCTCAAAATTGTAACAGAAGGTTCTTTGGAAGAGTTTATAAAAAAAAAAAAGCTAAGGGAAATAAATCTCATACTGTGCTCCATCTTGTAGGATTTTTGAGTAGTGTATATATATAAAGAGATTAGACTACTAGAAAATGGAAACCAAATTATTCTGCTTTTACAACACACTTGAGCACTTACTCAAGTCTGCTCTCTGATCTGAATACCTTTAGATTTTGGATTGTTCCCAGTTCTGAACAAATCTGTGGCTACAGTTGTGTTATGGACATGAAAACTTGCAACTGAATGGCCTCTGGACTGTGCCTCCGTTCCTTGGAGGGGACCGGAGCTGGGGAGCACCCACCATCCCAGCTCATTCACACCCAGATCCCTGTGAGAAGCCAGGTTCTGCAAGGATGAGGACAAGAAGCGCCGTTTGATGCAAATTTCCCAGGCTGCCTTTGCTGAATACTCTTTCCCTGTCTACATTACACCACGCTCTGCAGCCACACAGGCTGCACCTTCCTGCATGGCATCAAAACAAGCATCCCCTTCATACCTGGGGTCCTCTGGCTGGGAGCTACCGCTGTGGTACCTGCTGCAATCAGCAACGGTCTCCCGTACCGTGTAAGGCAAATGCCTGCACCACGGACATGTTCCTAAACAAAAAAACAAAACAAAACAAAAAAAGAAAAAAAAAAAAAGAGAGGTTCTTGCTATTGGCAGTTAAAACCCCTGTCCTCAGCTCTGGGGAAGGTTTGTCCTGCCTGGGCTCTGGCTACGCAGCAGAAACTGCAGTCCTCACCTGGGCACTCCAACACTTACAGTTTTGCTCAACTATGCCCTGAGCCCCGAGAACACCTCAGCCCACCCTCGCCGATCTATACAGACTGCCAAAAATATTTCATGAGCAGGGCAGGGCTCGTAGCTGAAGGTGAGCACGTGCAGAAGTGCCTGCCTGCGCCCCAGAAGCTGCTCAAGTTTCTGTTTGGAAATTGCAGGGTAAAGGTGCCACAGGGCACAGATGGGAGGTCCAGATCTGCCCCCCAGTACCGGAGCTACAAATAGTTCATTTTCCTCTGGCTGACAATACATTAGCCAACCTATTTTTGTTGTTCATAGATGTTCACAGAAGTCCTAAACATAGTCTGCTATTGTCAACAGAAAATTCAATTCAATTCCCCAAAAATATCAGGAACACGGGCTACGAAGAGTTTGTTTTTCCCTGGTAATACACTTTTTCATTATTGGCCTGGATTAAAATTAAATTGCTAACATAAGGACAAGCAGATGAATCCATGGTTATGATAGCATAGAGAAATGTCAATACAATGCTTGTATACTGTATGCTCCTTCAGTATTTAAAGATTCTTATCTCTAGAATAATACAAACTGAAACACATTGTGAGGATGTCACACTATTAAATGAAGCAACACTGCTTGCATTGCTTCACTTCTGGACGCTGTCATCAGACAGGCAGTATATTACATCTTAAAAGGAAGTTTCAAGACTGCTTTCTGGGTTTGCCCGCACAGGGAGCCAGTGTAGTCATTGTTCAAAAAGAGAATAGATCTGTGTTCTGGTGCCTGCAAACGCAATGGCAACATTGGCAAAATACTGATAAAAATGCTGAAATTGTGTACCAATCCTAATCAAAACAAGCCCATATCAAACCTTGGCTCATGGCATCTTTGTAGCAGGGCAATGTAGTGTCAATTTTCCATGATGGAAAAAAGAGTGACTCAAGTTCTGAAACATTTAGTAATATAATAATGTCTTAGGGGGTCAAAGGAATTGTATAATTTCCAATTCTATATAAGAACATAAAGGTAGCTGAGAAGCAAACTGCTGTTGCAGAAAAGGACACATCCACGTGCTCTTCCAAGATGCTTTATAAAAACAACCTTTACTCTGAAAATATTTCTTTTTCTTCCCAGGTTGGCAGCATGCTGAGGTGGAGGTTGCAGTCAAACTCCACTGAATTGAACCGAATCTCATTGCCCTACACACTCCCCCGGACCAAGAGCTGGTGCTGACAGCTCCAGCTCCACCCCGGAAAAGTTCTTAAGTTACTTTACAGACCCTATTTCTGCCAGAATCAGTATTTTCCTTGGTTTTCCCTTTTTTAGCTGGTAAAGAGTAATTTAATTTGCAAAATACATATTTTCACACTTGTTTCAAAGTAGTTTCATCACTAAGCCCTATATAAATACATGGGAACAGTGATTGACAGAAGAAGGTTACCAACAACAATCACTTTGAACCAGCTAATTGGGATGCGTTTTTGATGGAAATGACATGCTGATAATTTCATTTTTTCTTAGCAACCATTTTCCCCAGGATTATTCCCAAGATTCTGTACAGATGCATGAGACCATTGGCCAGTATGGACACTTGGCAGGCCCTAAGAGAGGACTACCATGACAGCAGGATTAAAGCACATGAAGCTGCATGAAATCAGGCTCTCAAGTCTCTGAACACAGTACAAACCCCATATTGCACATGCCGCAAATGGCCCTGCTAGCCCTTAGGCGCTCTCAGGAGATCAGAAAGGAAACCATGGCTTTGTTCTAGAAAAGGCATAAAGGGCTTCAGAAGTCACATTACCAAAGAGCTCTGCAGGCACAGGCCAGAGTGCAGCATTTTGTTATGTAGTCTCCCCTTGTTGGAAACACACTGTTGGCTTCTAAGGAAAAAGAATAGGGATTGGGTTTATTTCCATAAGCTCTATTCTTTCTTTCTTTACTTTCTGGCCAGCTGTTGAGGCTCATGCGTCTATAGATCACCGCTTGGAAAATATGGACAAAAAAACATCACTGGTTGCTTTTGGAGTCTCGAGGAAGCACAAAAAGAAAAAATAATTCTGGACAATTTCTGCTCTTCCTGTAATGAAAAAAAGTAAATGGAAGTATCAGAGTGACACCTCCATCAATTTAGAATTAAGGAATCGACTTTTCCAGTCAGAACACTGCAAAAAAATTCTGACAACCCCAGTTTAGAAAACTGCCATAGGAAAAGCAGCTAAATCATTCCTCAATGCAGCCTTTTAAACTATAAGAAACAGTATATTATACATATACCCACTGAATTATACTCTACATAATTCTTGTCTGACTTTTCGCTTCCATGCTTTCACTAATTGAGCTTCTGTCCTTTATTTGTACAACAGTCTCTCAGGGGATCCTCTTGTTCTCTTTATAAAAATTTAACTTAAGTGCTCCCATAAAGTAACCATGTTTTTGTATTAATTTGTATTAATGGGGGTGCTTTAACTGCATAGCTAGATCATTTAAATATACTGGAGAGGGCACGCGGAGTATATAAAAAGCTTGCATAGTGTTTACATAGTCTTCCCACACATTTTGCCAAAACTGTATTGCTCCAAGTCCTGTGACATGCTAAACAAAAACAAATTTGAGCACCAACAAGGGCAAACCTCTAGAACAGAAACACATACTATGGAAATACAAGTGTTATTTACCATAAATCACATGGCTGCGATCTTTAAAGGAAGCGCCTTTCCTATAGGATCTTGATGTTACTGAAAGGAGTCACCCTTCAGGATGTGATACTCCCTGCAGGAGAGCTGAACATTAATGCTCCACAATTATGCTTCATGAGCTGTCACCATATGCCACATGCAAAACACATGTAATTTAGAAATCAAGGCTCCATCCTGCAAGCAGCTATGCGAAAGCTCAGCCATGTTCATGCAAGTCCTGACAAGTAAAGGAAACTAAAATTAATTACTTGAGTTGGATTGTATGGGGTCAGGTATTTACATACTGATCATATTAACAGGTTTATCTCCATTTTTATTCTTAATATGTGCTTGACAGTTATATCAGTCATAGAAATTACACCTTTAAAACAGGAGAAGGTAATTCAGTTCACTTAGGAAAAGTTCTCTTTGGGATCAAACTGGAACAAGAGCTGCACAGAATGGAAACTTTCCTCCATGCATGTCTGTCATAAACCACACTGATGCATTTAGGGTCCAGCACAGGAAACATTAGACCTGTGGGTGTCCGGAGGTCTGGCCTTCAGCCCCCACTCAGCCCAGCTGGAAATGCAAAGGTGACAGCAGACTCGCGTTGCCACCACATGAGGGGATGCTGATAGCTGAGGATGGGCTTATGCCACAGAGCAAAGGTGACATGAGGTGGCAAAGGGCTCCTAGGAGACAAATGAACGTACTCCCCAAATGAAACCTTCCTCTTTGAGTGCAATACATCTGGAGCAGCCTTCAGTGCTCTGTGCCAGGGACAGCTGTCAACGTTCTATTGACAAAAATGACCTCCTGACCACCCTCTGTGCCAGCTGGGTGCTGCAGAGAGGCATAGCATATCTGCTCCTGAGGGGCACCAGCCTAAACAGGTACCCTCCTCCTTGTCAGCTCAGAGTAAAACCTTGCAGGGCTGGGAGATAAAACCCTATGAAGATGAAGTCTGTGGGACACAAGATCCCACAGAAAAGCACCCATTTCCAAAAATGTCCTCAGAGGGCTACTCGCTCCCAAGTGCCACCAGAAGCTGTGTGTCATTTGCTGTACTCATTCCAGTTCCCTCTGCACCCACCCTAATCTGATGCACTACTTGCAAATGAAAGCAGAGATACAATCGCAGTGACAGGCTACAGGGTTTTGCTGTGCAAAGTACACTCTGTTTACAGATGCTGCTGCTGAATTTTAAATTAATAATCACAGACATAGCATCTTCTGAAGCAAATAGTAAGAAAATACCTTTATGCTAACTTTCTGCCCCTCTGTGGCAGATCTTCAAGGAATTAATCACAGTTTTCTGTTAGGACTGTAGCAAGCAGGTTGTGCTGGAGTACATGGGCTGCAGAGAAGTACTTCATGCTGTATCAGAGCTGGCCTTGGCGTGAGCATTCCCAGCCCCACATGCTCCACTCGAACTTCCTTTCTGGGACACATTTCTATGGCGCATTCCTTGGGTTGCACTCATCTTTACATTTCAAATGAGCATTTTATTTCAAAGATCAGTTCTTTACACATTTCAGCACCTGGCCTACACATGGCACATCTAGTTAAGCTGTATTATACATTACATTAGCACTGTCAGGAAAGATATATATTATATATTCACATACATGACCACTGCATTGCATTGTTTTTTCTAAAGCCTGTCAGATCACTACATTATAACAGAGAGGCTATTACAGACAGGTTTAGTTAGCTGTGCATCATTTCACACCTTCATTACAATCTTTACCAGGAAAATGGATTGCTTTTGAGCCTCTCTCCATTCTCATTAAACTTCCACTCTTGCGAGGTGTCAGAATTGTAAAATGCCTAATACGGCCAGTTAATTATAACACCGCTCACTGCTTTAGCCTTTTCAATTACCCACATTTCCACTGGCTGAAGCAGCCGAGCTCCCACCTCGGGGTAGTCAGACCAAAACTAACAAGGGACACCAAGGGGTAGCCAGCAGAGGACAACACGCTCCGCCAGCCAACGCAGGACCTGGGAAACCATTGGAAAGATTTACACCAGCAGGAGACGGCATTTCTCAGACGGCGGAATGGGAAGTCTGTGCTCATGCAAGGATGAGAGACAGAGGTGCAGTGTAGTTTTCAAATTCCTTTGCTAATACCAGTAACTAAAAGTCTGACGCTATAAATGTTATTAAAGAAGCTGTCCTTGGAGTTGCTCAGGGCAATAGTAGTACTTGTCAGAACAAGAATTGGCAGAAATTAGCCTGAAATCACATAAACAACTTTGATTTATGCTTCAGGATACAAGCGGCCAGATAGCTAGGAGTTACCTCTCTCCCTGAGCACTGTCACATTCTTGCACATATGGTGAGACCTGCAAGAACACCGGCTGATGGCAGCTCCCAGGGATCAGACACTGGAAGTCTCCTTCTAGTCCAACAAGGCCACTTCCACTCTCTTCTGCAGATGGGAAGAGTGAGGGTTCAGACAGAGTCTCTGACACTTATGCAGAACAAAATGCTCTCATATCCCTTGAGTTTCTGGTGATACAGTATTTTGGGAGTGACTTGAAGCTTTCTGAAGTTTCTTAACAGCTCAGACACTTTGGTGATCAGGAAGCCTGACATTTCTTCAACCATTGCTTCACGGCTGGATGAAACACTTCTGACCATGCTGTCCAACTCCCCTGACAGAGCCACCCTACCAGCTCCTACCTGAGCTGACACCAGCCTGCTCAAAGAAATCTTGATTTAAAGTTCCTCATAGCAGCAAACAACTAGGATGCAAAGCAAGATTTTCTGAGGATAAATTACCCTCCTACATTGTAGGCATGGCATATGCCCACACAAAGGACACTACTTTTTTTTAGCTCATTTCTCTTATTACAAAAACAAGGCAACTAAGAATTGCCCAAGTCACACCTTGCTGTACAAATTAATATTTCATTTTTAACAGAGAATAATTTCCAGCTTATTTATGAAGAAAGCATCCTTGCTGTAAAGGAAGACCATGTTCTGGCAGAGACATCCCAAACACAACTGAGAAAGCCATCTCCCTGATGAGGGATCAGCAGATCAAAGTTGTGTTTTATTAGTTGTATAAAAAGTATCTTTAGCTCTCAGTTGAAAGGAAAAATTTGCATTTAAATAGAAAGATTAATAACTGTAATACACAGAGCCCACGCTGAATATTTTTTGTAACAGAAAATAATTCATATTGTTTTATATAAATTGTGCACCTTAAAGTCAAGCTACAAAAAATGATAATCGTAATATTTTATGGAACAATTTTAATATAACACAGCTTTGTTACATTATTTTTCTTCATTGTAAATAATGCATATCTGGAGCTTTGGGAAAGGCTGGATTTAAAATACTTATCTCTGAAAATTCAATCGGGCGTGTGCTTTTTTGTGTGTTTACACTATGCATGAGTTTTCCTTATTAAAATTAAAAAAAAAATTCTGCCGAAAACTAGGAACAAACTATCCCTCCTACTGCAAGGACAGACTGGGAGGTGATGCCTGCGGAGAGCTTACAGAATTTTTTTTTGAATAAAGCTAAAAAGCTTTCTTTCTGCGTGTTCTAGAGAACACACAGATTTAGATTCACTCAAGTATTCTGAAATGCTATTGAACTGTTGAGTTGTTTTGGTCAGGTCAAAAAACCTGACCTTTAAACCTAAAAAATTCAATTTGGACATTCTTTTAGAATTGAGGGGCTGGTTTTAATTTTATTTTGAAATGATTTTTCACTTACAACTACATTTTTATAAAACTGACTCCAGGCCACAGGAAAACAGCCTCACTTTTCCATTTCATTCTAACCAAGCCTTTAAAATAAATAACAAAATATTGATGTTTCAGAGAAAAATTCCAAAAAATCTTGAGGATCAACCTGAAGCATTGCCTTTTCTGCCTGCGGGTGATCTGCTTTAGTGCATTAGTTATTTGCGCAGAGCTGAGGAGGTCAGCTGGGAGCAGAGGGTTGTACCTCTGTATTATTCCCCCTGGATGGTCTCCTGTAGCTGTCCCAGCAGGGCTGTGGTATGTCGAGGGTTTGAGGGTTGCAGTTTCTCCCTGCACCACCCTTCTGGGCTGCCAGTCTCCTCCCTGCTACTCACCACGCTTGTCTCCAGCCTGCCATGAGAGATGCATGGGGGAAGATGTCAGGTGGAAGCCTGAGCTGCTGAGTTAGGCAGAAAAGCTGCATTTTCCACCCTGCATACTGGGAAAGAGGCCAGTGCAGCCCAGGGGCTGCAGCAACTGCTTTAAGCAGCTTCACAATTGCTTTTTGACTGCTGGAAAAAGGCAATTCCTTTGCTTTCCTGTCCTGGACTAATGCCAGCAGAGCCCTACCACAGTCAATGCATTTATTCTGCCTTTGCTCAGGGAATAGCTTCTACATTCCGTGGCCAGTTCGCTAATGCTGGGCACTGTCACTGGTGTCCAGGTACAGAAAACATGGCAGTCTGCCTCCTCACCTGCTGAGGGAAGCCAGCTGCTGCTGAAAGCACTGCAAGCTCCTGTTCGCAATGGGAAAGGAGCTGTTTCTTTGCTGGCCTCACTGTGAGATGCAGAATCTATTTCCTGCTGCAGCACCAGCACAGAGCAGGGAACTCACAGCATTTAATTTATCACTTCTTCATATATTCCAGTCCTTACCCAGAAAAACCTTTTAATTAGAGAAGAATCAGGAGGGAGTTGCCTGGCGTTCCCCCAGTGCCACATGGATAATAGAAGAAAGCAAAACCCCTTACTCTGCTCAGAGCCGCTGGCACGACTAATTACCCTCCCCAAATTCAGCTCAGGTTCCTCTTGCCGCTCATTTAATCTCCGTCACTCTCGCTGCCTTCCATTTCATCATGCAAGCACCGAGCAACAGGCACAGCCACAGTCAAGGAAGTTTGGAAGAGCCACTGCTGGTGTACAGCAGAGAGTCCAGCGCTGCTTGAAACAAGGGCTCAACAGCAGACAATCAGGAAAAGATGCACAGATGCTTGAAAACACGGCATGTGTCCATTAGGGAGCACAGCTCTCTCTTTAAGCTCTAATGCATCTGGACTCCAGAGGCTGCAGGCTTCAGTGTCGCTGTGATATGTGCTACTTGCCAGCAGCAGCGCTAGGCTGTTAGGTTGGATGCTGGTGCAGGAATTGAGATGTCGCTCCTTGCCTTCCCCCCCCTTCACCTCCAGTGCTACCATGTGTCCGGAGCCCACAGCCCAGGTGCCACCAGCAGAGACCCACTGGCAAGGCTGGGAGCTCCTGGGGAATCCCTCTCCGTCACTATAATTACAGAGTCAACACAAACCAAAGGTGTGCAGGGAACCACGTAACTTGTGAAATGCTGTACAGATACAGATGCATCAAAAGCACAATTTAAAAGTCCTTTTAACAGACAAAGCAATGAGGAAAAGCCCTTAACAACAACTCGAGGAGGGCATGTGGGAGCTAACGAGGACAAGCCCCAGCATTTGCAGCAGCCCACCTGGACAGCAACTGAGATTTGGGTGACCAAAAACCTGACCTGCTGGTGCTAGCTAGCTCCACCTGGCCTCTCTTCTCCCTTTGATTTGGAAGCTCAGCTGCTTAGGGGGAAGCAAAAGGATGGCAGGAGCTCAGGGGCAGCCCTTCCCCAGTGAGGGATCTGGGTTTAGTTAAGTAGGTAATTTGCCTCAGGAGCTTTGACCAGGGAGATGAGGAGGACGGCAGCAGATCGTAGCAGCACGGAGGGCTGCTGGGCAGGCACACAACAGCTGTCCTGATGCGCATGCACAGCTGGAATTACAGCTTTCATTGTCTGCCTCAGGACCTAACAGCACAAGCTACTCCAAACCAAAGCATATATTCCTTTTTTCCTAAAAGAAAAACCTCAAAATAAAAGTAGGAATTTGTGTTACAAATTTCCCATTGTCAGAAAAGTCTTTTGGAGCATCTCCACTGCAGCAGGGCAGTTTTAGGGACCACTGGGGCAGTGCCAGGGGCTGGGAGGTTGAGCTGAACCAAAAGATATGTCACCTATGCATAGGCAGGGCTTGAACAGGTCCCTTCCATCCCAGCTACCACACCAGGTCCAAAGCTTGCTCTTACCTCTGCTCCTGAGAGGAGATGCAGCTTTCAGAGTTTCATGGGAATTTGTTAGTGGGAGGCAGGGTGACAAGCTGTGGCAGGGAGCTGCCCAGGGTGGAGGCCATGGGGCGGCAATTTCTGCTCCAGGGACAATGCCTGCATGGGTCTGGTGAGGAAGACGGGCAACTGCTTTAAACCCCAGTTCTTTCAGCAAGATCCCAACACTCTGCTGTTCACGCCCAGTTCTCCTGTGGCAGAGATGGACTTTGAAAGTCCATGAGCATGAATTTATGGGTTGACATCTTCCTCAGCTGCAGAGTCAATCCCTGTGGCAGCAGCACCAAGTGATCAGTATGGATAGCTGTGAGACTGCCTAGCCCCAGCATTTTAATTATTTACTATTTATTGTCATATTTAACACTAGACTGCAGAAGCTAAACTGCGCAGATGGAATTGGTCAGGGTAGCTTATTTGGAGCCATAAATGGACTTAACAGGCTGGAATCAGTCATCTGAATTTTTTGGGGGGCAAAACATCTTCACTACTTTTTCCTTTCTGCTGTGAATGCAAATCAAAGCACTCCTCAGAAACAGCAAGGGAGAAACACAGACAGTTTGGGAGCAGAAGCCTGCATATTTAGGACCAGCAAGACCATTTCTAGGCCCAGGAGTTTCTGCTGGGCTCCTCAAAAAATTTGGTCCTATGCCGCAGTCATCCTATGCTGTTTCCTCCACTCAAGCTGACCTGGATCAGTCAAAGACCATCCATGATATGACGATCAACCACTCAGTTCAGCTGTGGGATGCTTTTAGCATCAAGAACTTTGTTAGCAAAAAGAACAAGAAGGACCTGAGAAAGCCCTCAGACCTGGGTATTTCAGGCTTACTAAATCATGGGCCTGCTTTATCCTTATCTCTTTGATGGGGCTTAGAAAGGAAAGGATGAGATGTTGGATGCTACAACTTCCAAAAGATGGCTTTGAAAGCAGAAGGATTCTTCTGCTCCCCATGGCCACCTGACGCCTCTGCAAGTACGAAAGAGCAACCCTTCCTTCAGCAACCGTCACGCCTTCAGGCAGCTTTGCAGGAATTCATGGTCTAGTCACTTTTTTCCCATATTGAGGGGGCAAAGATTGATCAAATCTCTTCTATTTAAAACAGCAATAAAAGCAAACATCCTGTTTTGTAAAGACTAATTTTCTTGCACACAGTGTCAGTTAGCTTTACAATATTTTGTCATATATTCCTCAGCTACTCAATGTTACTTCTGGAGTTTCTGAATGCAAATATTTCCTGACAAGGAGAAGGATGAAACCACATGGTTTTTTATCTCAGTTATACATTCACATATCACATATCCGAAGTTAACAAGTGACACTCTTGTGTAAAGCAGTATTCTACTTCCTGTGCATCCAAAATAACAGCCTTGAAAATCCTCATCTATTATATAGTAAGATAGTTTGCCGCCTTTATTTTTCTGACCACATGTATTGTACAAGCAGAGGACAGAGTCTTTTATGTTATCATCCTGCTGTCTGGAAATCTCATTCTGCTATCTCTGCTTTTTCATTGCCGTTTTCAGATGTTTAATGAAGCGACACATGGATATGAGATGCCCCTGTTATTTCTTTTGCCCAGTTTCTATCGTTTTCAATCTCAGAACTATTGAATAAATGGAAATATAGTTACCGGCTCTGTTTTGCACCTCCTGAGCAAAACTCCCATTGGAGGCGATGAGAAATGTGGGTAAGGAACACAATGCAGGTTTAAGTTCCCTTTTTTCCATATTGCCTGTGTGGAAGGACATAAAAGGAGCATATTCACTGTTCATAGGCCTTGTCTGCTTTTTAGCCAAATATTACCATTAGGAATGGGGGTGTTATAAATGAACAATCTATGTTCATACCTTGCTACAGCCACTTCTTTCCCTAGTTGCCTTCCCCTTTTGGAACTCATGCTAGTGCCAGCAAAAGTCCAAGACATAAATAAGCCACGCTCCTCTGCACACAGGTGGGGATTTGCCCAAGAAAGCTGTGCAGAAAGCTGATTTCTCACCATCTCCAGCTCAGAGGTACACCGCTGACCTTTCCTTCCTGCATAGCCATCTCAAATGACAGCAACGATCAGGCTTCAACGCTGAAGGTCAGTCACATCAACCTTGTCCATTTTCTACTTGCATACAAGTTCACATACATCCTTCCGTTTGCCAGGATCACACTTAGCCCACTGGTCTGCAAAAGCATACATTAGAGGGAATTTTAATGACTTGAACTCGTGCTGAACTTCCTCCTTTAGCTGCTGTTTTAGTGATTTGTTGACTTTCCAAGGCTCATTCAGGACTTTTTTTTAGCCTTGACAGAATAGATAGAGTAGACATGGATTTATGTGCCAACTCTTCTGTATTTTTGGCACTCCACCCGTCACATAGTGGGTCAGCGAAATACAAGTTCAAGCAACAGAGGATGCCTCCTGTGTAAATCTGTGGTGTTTCAAAGTAGCCTAAACTAATCTCTCCCTCTCTTCCCCATTAGCAGTGATGCTAAGCTGGAAGCAACGGCTGAGGATGCTTTGACAGCCGCACAGAATCTTAATAAGATCTACTTACATTTATATTGTGCATTTCAGGCTGGCTGGCTCAGTTTCCTTAGCCACTGCCTCACAAAAGGAGCTGAATACACTGGTTTATTTTTGTGGGCTTTTTAATTATTTTAGCATTGTCTCTGATTTTTGTATCAGCCATCTGCGAAGTGTGGCAGGATGTGTGTAATCTTCTGTGGCACATGTTGTAATTTCTCCATTATTATCAGATGGGAGAGAAAACCAAAGTTAAGGGAGATTAAGGTCAGTGTACTCACAACATCCAATCGCTGTATTATCCACTGCGTTATCGCTAGGGAAGATTATCAGCCTTGATAGGACCCATTCTTTGAGCCATTCGGTTGTGCTGAGGCCCACTTCTCTCACAGAATGGTATTTCTGTTCAATCTGAACGGAGAGAAATCGTACATAAATTTTCCACTGCATTCCGCTAATGTGCAGTAAGTGATCGGCTTTGTGCAGGACGTGGGAAAGGCGTTTCACTGTACGGCACAGCTGTGCTCTGCCCTGCCCTGGGCCAGAGCAGAAAGGATGCTAACACAGCCATGCCAGCAAGTTGGAGACAGCCCCGCAAAAGCCTTCATGCCAACAACGGGCATCTGAGTCAATTGTTAAAACACCACAGTGATGAAAGCAGAGAGAACAAGCTGCACTGACCAGAGGGTTCCCTCCTGGCCAGCAAGGCATTGCTGGGCAGGATCAGGCCTCCCGAGGCAGAAGTCACACACTGTTTCTTGCAAAGGGCCCACAGGCGTGATTGTGTTGATGTTAAATGGTCCAAAGACTTATTTGGGGTGGGTGAGGCACAAAGTGCAGTGCACTTGGGACAAGAGTGACTCCATGCCCTGCCTCCCCTCTCCCAGCAGAGATGTGTGACATTCAAAAAAAATGCCCTGAAACCAAGATAATTAATGCATTATCTCCTACTGCATCATCTCTCTCTAGTAGGAATACAGCTCAACAGACACATGTCATCTACCAAAGTTCAGTAAGGCTGGGCCACACACTGCTTCTGAGCATCACCACATTTAACCAGTTAATAGTCTCTGAGTGTCTCTGTGTGACAAATGGAGAGCAGGGACAGGACTGAGCAGGCACTGGGCTCTGCCACAGTTTGCATGGGTTAAATGCATCCCAAAAGAAAGAGAGGGAGGACAGCAATACTTCTGCACAGTTGCAGTCCCACTGTGAAATGTCCAAACAATCGATTAGAATGACCACGCTCCAAGAGTAACAAGAATATCCCATTTTTCAGGATAATTTCCCTCTGTTTGCAATTAATGTATGAAGGTAGAAGTGTTTTCAAATTACTTTAATTCGTGGTTCCTTATCCACTCCCAACAAGTTAATGACTTTTGCTCCTCCAGAAGTTGTCTCTTAGCAACAAAAAGGCTCATCAGCATGGAGGACTTCCTTGATCGGAGTTCATATCGGATGTCAAAGGAAGGCGAGATGGAAGAGCAGACGCTGACCTCGGGCAGACAGTATTCAGCTCCAGGAAACTCACTGTCAATTATCACATTGTGTGCAAGTGAATGGGGGATCTTCTGCTTGGTGCCGACAAGGGACAGAGAAACAGGCATCGTCTCTTTCCCACAGGAAGATCCACCATGAGCACCAGGAACTAACGCCTCATTGCAAGTCTCAGCTGCAGAATCTGCTCCTCACAAACTCCTGCAGGCCTACAACAAGCCATGGCTGCAGTTCAGATGGTAGAAAAATGTGAGAGAATAACTTGCAGTTCGGTTAGGCATACTGAACCAGCACCTCATTTTGCCCGCAGGGCTTCTCAATCACTTGGAAATTACCTATGTTGCACCTTCCCCCCTTGGTAGTCCATATTCCACAGCTGCTCTCCATGGATTTCCACATATTTCTTGTTTTCAATGACTTGAGATTTATGTCTTCATCTTCTGTCCCTATTCGGTCCTTGCCTGAAAGGGCATATAGTCTGAATACACACAGGGCAAGAATGGGGACCCCAAAACCAATGGCTTGGGGGGCTGAGCAAATGAGCAACCAAAGCTGATACTGCAGAAGGCATCAAAACAGTGCAGTTTCAGCAAGTTATGAGCAAATGCGGAAAAAAATTGATTAAATATTTACATTGTGGGAAAACATGAGGCAAATAATCCAAACATGCCAAAATGCTTCATTTTTAAAAAGTCAAAGTATTTAATTTCAACAACTTCCAAATGAAGCTTGCAGCTTTTTATCTTCAAAATATTTTTGCTGTGCAATTCAGTTTTAAAAGGAAGAAAGCAAAGATTTTTAGCTTTTGTTTTGTTTTGTTTTAAAGGGTCAGATCACCTACAAAGTAGGTGCACCTGCTTTGACAGTGATCCATGGTGTCCTTTTGGTTGATTCACAATTGATTCAGAAATTGCAACCATGGGGATCCTCTTTGAGAATGAGGATTACTGGGGAGAGATGGGATGCACCTGATGGAAAGGGACAAGAAGTCATCAATAGCCTATTGAGGACTTTAAACTTCAGTTTCACAGGGGACAAATACCAAAGCCCACAGGCAAGAAGGAGGACTGGGAAGGGAGGAAGCAGACATGCCCAGGGGAAGCGGGAGACCCTGAAGAGGAACTGCTACAACTTGAGCTTCTAAGTTACGTCAAGGTCAATTAAAACCACACATAACATTTTGCTACATTGCTTTCCTGGGCAATAAATGACTAGAACTGCCATGGGGAAGCAAAGGAGTATGATGGGAGGGGAAGCAGGCTGTGAAGTGATGTAAAACAGGGGTTTTCCCCAGTAGCAGAAAAGGTCTGGAGAACTGAGAGCAGGTTCTCACCATGGTCCTGGGAAAGCTCTGCTTTTTGCTCTAGAGTTTCCTGCAAGATAAAAGGTCACCACTAATCCCATAAAGCCTAGCACATCTCTAGTCACAAGGCTGCTCTAGTCTGCAGTCAAGGCTGAGAGGTGCTCAGACCCAACATGAGAACAGGATCTGTGTGTGCAACAGCGTGGTCTCCAGGACAGGTTTTTCCCAAGACATTCCCTAGCAGAGAGGAACCAACCTGGACCCAAGTGAGCAGCGTGTTTGCTCCAGTGTGGGAAACCTTCCTAGAGCTTAATCAACTTTGCAGCTAGGGTAAGGTCCTTTCTCTGATATTCTTTTAATTTTTTTGCTTATAGCTTTAGTATTGCTCTATCATATATAACTATTTTCATGCTTGGATAACAGCAGAAATAGATCAGCAAGATTTCTTGCACCTATCTCGGGAGGAAATTTATTAAATTTATTAAATCATTAAATAAAATCATCATGTAGTCTGCCTTTACAAAATAAAAAAAGGTCAGCTTTAGAACTGAAACACAAGTTGTGAACACTACACCAAAGTAGCTGAATTAGATGCTGTGTATCAAGAAGGAAACAGAGTACATGAATTTAAGACAAAAGGACAGAAAAAGAAAAGCAAAAAAAAAAGATCTTTTGAATTAAGCCTTTTCTCACCTCCAACAAGGCTCTAGAAACAGCGCTAATCAATCCAAATGACACTTTAGTGTGGAGATCTATTATATTCCTCAACGATCATATGGCTTTATATGTTATAATTTGGTTCTGAATTATGGCCTACATCAATTATAATTGAACACTGCTTCCCACTCTACAATCAGACTGTGATGAGAACAGAAAGGCAGTGGACATTAGAGGATTACTATCAGAACCACCTAATTTAATTAAGGAGGAGATTTATTAAAATGGTAACATTAACAGGTGTTTTATGAGACTAATAATTAATAAGGTTTCTGTAGAACATTTGTAAGAGAAATAGACAATATGCAGTGCCAGCAGAACTCCCTGTAATGGGATAACAATAAAGCATTATGAACTGTAGATCAGATACTATGATAATAATCTGATACTGTAAATTATGGTTTGAAGAGGATTAAATGCCATTACTGCAAATTAGTATTTATTTAAGCTCCAGAAGGCCTTTGCACACCGTCTGGAGGAAAGGTGGGCTGCAGGCAGGCTCTCCTGCACAGACACTTGCTGTCCTCCTAAATCCTGACATGATGAGTTGAGAACCTTGCTATCTGCCAACACAGCAATAAAGCTGACAGCATCCACCGAGGAAACTGCAATGGGGCTGTGAGGAAGCGATTCATGCTGATGAAGTCCAGTGACTCATTTTTGACCTTTTTGAAGTTACCTTCAAGCAGCTGAAAGCGGATAGCGCCATGCTGTTCCCCAAGTCGCAGGCTCAGAGGTGTCCCCATGAGACAGGGATCCACTGTGTCTCCGGGGGCTCCAGCTGCCCCCCAGCACACAGGATAGCAGAGGGTGGGAACGGCAGTGGCTTTTCTCACCCTTCCTGTTGCAAATCCCGCAGGCACAGCAAGAGGTGAATCTCATGAGCATGAGGAGAGAAAGGGGAAAATGGGATGGGAAACCAAGAGGGAGAAGTGTGTCTTCACTGCAGGGAGCAATACCCCAGCTTGCTAAAGGAAGGAGCAGAGAAACAACAGCCTCGGGGTCTTTCCTGGAAATGAGGGTGCTGAGGGACTTTGCCCAAGTTACTTGGCAATTTATCACTTGTGTTAACACCTGGTGCTTTCTTAGCTCTAGACTTAAAAAAGTTTTATCCCAGCCCTGGTCCCAGCAGCCCCCCTGGTTAGAGGAGGACGACAGCTTGGAGCACGCAGCTCTTCCTCTAAACCAGCTCGATCCCTGACACAGTGATGGAAGAGGATATTAACAGCGGGAAATTTTTTCAAGGCCAGTACTTTAATGAGCTTCTAAATAATGACTTTATCTTAGAGGCACACTCAATATTCATTCAGTATCACACCCGAACAATACCACTGCCTGACTTCAAGCAACAGAAAACAAGTCCAGACCTATAGCATGGAAATAAGCCCTCTGCTTTGGGAAGCAAAGACGGGACAGGGCACTCATCCCTCACCAGGCCTAGGGTGAGAGACTTCCCCAGCATGAAAAAGGGTGGCATGGGCTGTGCTGCCCTCCATCTGCAGTTCCTGGCTGAGCTTGCAGCAGCATTAGCTCCCATGACCCTGCGTCGAGTCAAAGATGCCCATGTGCCTGCACAGCTCAAGGGGCTGTTCATGCCATTCAGACAAGGTGTGAGCCACCTTTCTTTCACTCTTAATTAGTACCTGATATCAACAACAAGCACAGTATTTGCAGAGCAAATTAAATGGCTACTTACTGTCAAAGAGGATGTCACTTCCCCTCTTGGGTGCAGAGATGCTGGTCTGGGACCAGATCTCAGCTTCTTATTTCTTTGGGGTGGGTTTGATTTGCTTTGTAATCAGGCTGAGCCAAGGGGAAGGCCTTCAGCCTTGCTTCTATAAGCCATCCCCTGCAGAGGCTCCACCACAGTTCTCTTCCACAAATTGCCATTGAGCAGTTTTGGGTTCCTTCAGACATGCCAATTAATCACAGTTTAGTTGCTGTGAATAGTTTTGGTTAGCATTTTGCAACTGGGACAGTTTTGATCAAGCTTCCCCTGGCTTTTGTTTCCAAGTTCTGGACCACAAACATCTTGGAGATTTATACCTACCCCCAACATGAAATATTTTCTCTGCCAGACCTTGGGGGACTCCTGCAGGAGGCTATTTCCATTAACATTTCCCCAGTGCAGAAACAGACTCTGGAACACGGCTTTTTTATGGCTCTGGAACACTTTTGAAAGCAGATAAACCCATCTTGATAGAGCAACCAGTTACCATCCAGAAGCCTGTAGAGCTCCCATTCTCTACTTTCAAGTTATATAATTTTTAGCATTCTCCTTTATTTGTGTGTGTCTGCAGGGAGCAGAATCACATGCCAGAGTGCTGCGAATACCCCTGCTTCCCAAACCAAATGGCTCACGGACAGACACTGAGAAACACCTCTCATCAGCGCAGTGCCACAGAATCTGGAGGTTCACAGCACATGACAAAATCTCCATCCCATTTTCCATGGGCAGGCCAGGACTCCCAGGCACTTCAAGAGATTCCCACGCCCAGCTCCCATTTCTCTATGAATCCAAACCTCATTTCAAAGGTCCTTTGAAATTCCCACCTGTAAGTGGCACACATTTTGTAACTATTAATGAGTCAAAATTCCTTCCATTTCACAGGAAGGCTCTTTTCATTTGTTTTGTATTGTGGATCACATGAAGAATAGTCTGGGGCTTGCATTTGAACAAACATCAATTCCCTACCCTACACAAATAACCTGTTCTCATGTACAACTCAAATATTCACAGTTGCTTTTAAAGGTCGCAGGCTGCACACAGTGGTGCCAACAGCAGGCATCCTGTTGGCTTCACAGCCATAGTACAGGGCTGGAAGAAATATGGATGATATATTTGAAAGGGGAAAAGGGACACAGTCTATTCCCTCCCGGCAAGGAAGAGCCTCTGGGCCAGTTTGTGCAAAATCGTTGCAAAAGCGAAGCCTGCTTTCTTCCCTGATACTGCTATTTACATCACTTCTATGGGATGCCTCTGTCAGTCACTGAGTTTTAATATTACCACAGCAGCATTACAGGAGAATGAGTGTTGAATCAATAAAAAATTAAGGAAATACAGTTCTTATTACACAGTGATATTTGGAATTGATCCCTTAGGCTTTCCAGTCGCCTCAGTTTTGTTTTATACACCAGTGGATGTAGTGTTGTGCAAAACAGTTTGAATGTAGGAACCAATCAGTCGTAATCTAATTTTAAATGGACCACAAGCAAACTGAGAAAATAAAGACAGGCAGGGGCATCATGTTGACAGATGTGCCTATGGTATATTGTATCTCTGCTCTGCCTAACTAGGAAAAATACTCTCTTAAATTGTTTTATCTATGTATAATGCCAATAACAAGAATAATAGAGGGGAAACTTGGTTTCTGCAGGGACACAAAGAACAAATTTACAGAAAAAAATATGAAAAGATAAAATAATATCATCTCTTCCTGGCCTCACTTGTAAAATGCTAAGCTAACAGCCAATAAGCATATATAAAGTGTAGAATAAGCAGCACGGATGTTTTACTTGTTCAAGTTAAAAAGGATTTTTCTGAGGCCAAAATCCAATTGTTCCTCTGACTCCTTAAGCGAAGGGGCTGTGATTTGCCTAGAGGAATTGTGGACAAACAAAGAGGTTGTGATAATCAGCAGGTAGTTACATACAGCACTGCATGTAGCTTTCTGCAACTTCACCTCATGCTGCAGTCCTAATTAATTTCAACTGCTTTCACCTGCTATTTGCAATTACAATTTTCTTTTTCATTTCTACCACCATGAGCTCTTACAGTTGACCAATCCCTCCCTGTTTAATCCAGCTTGCATTACTCCATGAAGCAGGTCCTTAAATCATGACCTCCTCATTGCTCCTGATGCTGTGAGAGTGCATCATAGAACTGTCAGCTGTGCTCCCCACAGCCAAAAATCTGACTCCCCCAAGTAGCAAAGTCCTTAGTCTCAGCTTAATACATTTCAATACTTGAAGCTTCAGCCTCTGTTTTTCCATCCAGGAGGGATGATGGTCTCTATGAGGGGTCCATCTTCCACCTGCCAGCCCCCAAGTGTGATTTGCCACATATCAGAAATTAGCTGAAGTGCCTTAGTGTGCCTTTAGACCACACCCCTTCCCAAGTCAGCAGCTTTCTTTGGTCTTTCACTGAATTTGCACCTTTAAGTCTTTATTGAGTCACCCATCACTGTATTTCCTGGTCTGTCCTGACTCAAACTGCTGTATTTGCTTCCTAAACACAAAGAAAACAGAATTAGAGGCTTGCCTATAAATTTAAAGCCCAGTTAGTATAGGATGCTACCACAGTGCATTAAGAACCATCACTCTGAGACCCCTCCAGACCTACTGAAATACATCTACCATAATACGTGGAAGTTACATTACCACAGAGGCTCAACTTCAGGAAACACTTTAGAAACTGATATTTTTCTAACACTAAAATATATAGCAGTTACATTGAGGTGGTTCAACAGTCAATCTCCCTGGATGAAAAAACAGATAAAAAGAATGAATCACTAACATAAATATTCATCATGGCTTCACTACTAGTAATCGCAACCACATTTCATTTTTCTCTCCAGATACTAGCTTGACCATTAATGCTGACTACTGGTCAGAAACTGAAAATGCTTTTGAGGCAAATAAAGTGTGAGTGAATAATGTCCAGGAGGTAAGAAAAAAAAAAAAAAAAAAACACAAAACCCCAAAAAAACCCCTACACCCATGAAAGAAGGTTCCCTTAGTTAAAAAAGAAAAAAATATCCAGTTAAAATGCAAGTTGTAAAAATAAGTTAAAAATTCAATTAGAAATGGAAAAATGTTGGCTATGATCTCAAGGAGTATAAATCAGCAACAAGGAAGAGGAGACAATTTGAAAAAGGAACCTAAAAGGTATCAATGGAAATTCTATGACTTGTAGAATAATAAAAACATAGACATTTAATATAATAGCATGACATTAAATCCTAGCAAGGTTGCAGATTTCATAATAGATGAGGATGGAAAATTTGTCAAACATCATGCAGAAAATGCAGAAATAATCAGCAAACATTTCTGTTCTGTATTTAAAATGATGGAAAATTTGTTCATCTTTTACAGCAACATAGCAACACCTTCTATTCCAACAGTAACAGATTTTAAACTGCCATTAAATGTAAACATTTAGGTGCAAGTCTGAATAACTTGCTCTCCAGACTACTAAAACAACTGGTAAAGATTTCTCTGAAACAGCCATGTTCTTTTTGAATCATCTGCATTCAGTGAGTAAGCCTCAAAGAACCTTAAGAAATTCAGCATCACCTCAGTACAGAGAAGGTTTCACAAGGTCACCATAGCATGTACCCCCCTGCATCCACAGGCTGGGTTCTCACCCCCAGTCCTCCCCAGATCAACAGGAAAAGGCATGCTACATTATTTCTCGGCTTTGAAAACTCTTTGCTGTCAATTTGTTTGATTTCCCTGTTCTCCAGCCCACCTTGGAGAATGCTATTTGTTAAATGGATCCTACTTGAGAGTTTGTGAATACACTTTGATTGGATTTGATTATCACATATGAACCTCAGAGTACTTGGGCTGGCCAGGAATATAAATACAATTATTAGTAGTAATAAACATTAAGCAAACCTGCACTGACTCACTGCAAAACACAATTCAAGCCCCAGCCAAACAACTGCTTTTGCTTTCTTTTCCTGCCCACTCTTTGTGCAGCGGATGCTCTTCAGAGGAAAAGATGTACTAGTTTCACTCAGAGTCCGAGTTTGACTTTTCTACACATTTGCCCTCTTGCTTAAGTTATGCCAGCCCATCTGCAGGCATAGTTAATCCTCTCGTTAGCTAGCAACTGGTAGCTCAGCGCTGCTCCGCTGTGCTTAGCATTATACAGATCAGCCAAGTATTGATGCGGCATTGCTGAGGAGAATCTAGATTGTTTTTTTTTTCCCATGCTTCCTCCTTTTGAAAGTTAAAATACATGCTGGAAATAATTTCAAGGGCTGCTGAGCATTGCCACTGGGGGAATACAAAGGGCTTTCAACATTAAGACTAAAAGACAGTTGGAAATTTGCAAGTGGTTGCCTTTGAAATTAGATTTTGAGGCTAAATTCAAAGAAGCCCCTGTAGCTTGTCCCACTCCCTGCAACTACACATGGCGCTTCTGACAGAGGCTAACAAAAGCTCTTGTCTCTTGCTGGGTTCAAGCCTACTATGTCTCATCCCAGAGCCTTGGCCCAACCGAAAGCACCCAACCGACAGGCTCAATGTGGGTTTAGAGTCAGTGTTGGACATGCGTCAGCATCAGCCAGGGGAGGCCAACAAAGAACTGCAAACTCTCAGCAGTGCCAGCAAAACCACTTGAGGGGAAGGTGCAGGTCAGCACATGTTTGCTTAATGTGCAAACTGAAGTCCAGATATCTTCAAAGCAAACTCAACGGCAGAGCCAGGATGGGGAGATCTCACCTTCGGCATCTCTGTCCCACCAGGTTCTGCATCACTAGAGACAAACACAAGCCACCAGACGCTGGTGTACATCTCATAGTGTTATTTACCATCTGTGTTTCCAGCATCACACAGAGGTCTCCAACAGGAGCCAGACCTGCCGCTGTTGTGCCCTTTTCATGATAAATCTCTCCACAAAGCATTGGACTCAAAACTAGCCAAAGTAGACCAGAACTATTATAAACTCAATGGTGCAGCAGGAAAAAATATTAGGAACTTGTTAAAGCACACAGAAGTCATCTGTGGCAGAAACAGGAATTGAAGACAGGTATCCTCAGCTTCAAGCTCAGACATTGCCTACGATCCATTGATTCAATTTCTCCCATGCTCCTCAGCCCTCTGAGGCACAACAGTGCCTCAAAAGTGCCTTCATAAATAAAGGAAAGCGGTGTTGAATCAGAAGAGGATCTGGTAGGAACAGTTTTTGTACAGCATGTTGTGCTTCACTCTTGGTGCTAGTTTCCAATCACCTAATATATTTTTAAATGACAAATTTCCATATTTTGTCTTCATATAACCTAAACGTAGATTAGCGGCATCTCTTTCTGTGCCATCTCCACTTTCACACAACAAGTGAAGGAGATGTGCCAAGTCATCCTCTTGAAGAGGTCACTTAATTTTGGTTTGTAAAGCCAAATCTCCTGCGATCTCCATAATTACCAATCAATTTTACATAAATAGCAAAATTAAGCCCCATTATTCTCATTTACCGCGAAATTAAAGGAATTAATTAAACATGGGAAAAATGCTGATATCTGCCAAATTGTTACTTCCAACAGATAAAAACAAATTCAGGAATGATATGCAGACAGGAGGAGAAAATCAGCTTTCCATCCAGCAATTCAGTCAACTATTGCAATGAAGACTGTAAATAACAATCAGTGCGCCAGGCTTCTCCAACCGAACACCGGGACAAGACAGACACATGCTTTGTTGCGGAGGGAAAAACAACTCCGAAACAATCTCCTTGTTTTTGTTTTTGCAAAACAGAAAAGGCCCTGGGGACTGGTAACAACAGGCTTCAACAAGAACGGTTCTTTCAAACTTTGATTTGTCAAAGGACTGCTGCTCTGTAATTATCATGAATGGTTTTAGCTAAACATCTCAATGGAACAAAAGAGGGTGCAAACATTTGGAGAGAAACTGTGACCACAGGAAATCTTTGCAGGTGGCTGAATAATAGAGGGGAGAGAGACTTTCCAAAGAGTAGGAGACAGGGCTGGAAAAATAGGGGAAAACTGAACTAAGCATTGAAGAGTTTTGAAACTCCAGCGTCTTCTCCTGTCCTAATGAAGATGCATCAACAGGCTAGTTCTGAAGTTACTGTGGTAAGACAAATGCATTACTGCAAGCAGTGTTTGAAAGACACTTGCAATTACAGCTGCTCTGAAACAATGAAATATATACTGTTCCTTAAATAAACTGAAAAAATGATAACCTCTTTTAACTGTCGTGGTGTAGTAGAGAGATCTTCATATCTTCCTTAATGAGATTTTTATTGCCAGTGTAAATTTGTCTTGAACTGAATTTTTGTCTTGGGAACTCTGAATTATGTTATACCGAGTTGTTCCTGGTAAGCATGCAGGCTTGCACACATTTTTTGCTGTGAAAATGGCTCCTTCTGGCAAACTGAAAACCATTGAAGCTCAATTTAATTAGCTGCCTTCTGTAAATATGCCATTATTCTTCTAGCTCAGTGCTGGAGTTATATTTACAAAGGGAACAGATAGCAATAATTATTTTGGGCCGTAGTTAGTCAGTATTAGTTAATGCCTGAGTGTAATTGAGAGGAAATTAAGACAAGTGTAGTCTTTGGGGGGAGGCAAACAAAAGAATCTATCAGTCTACATCAGTATAGACTCTGCACCTGTATGTTCCTCCTTTGGCTGGAATAAATAGAAAGTTTTAGCTAAAAAAGCAAACATTTACCCTGTGCTCTGGAACCAGAGAGGGTTAACAATAATCACCTTACATTTTCATTCATTAAAAATTTGGTGTGCTCTTTAAATAACTCTTGCCGACTATATTCTCTGTGTTTGTATCTGCTTTTCTAGTTACAGTCCCATGAACGAACAGCCATTGCCATATTACTCCTCACTGAGAAAAGGAACACTGAGCCAAGCAGCTCCTAAAGCTGCAGTAGAGGATCCACAGCTTGAAGACAAGAAGTTGCTTGGAAAGGTTTTGCAGACAGTGTCTGAGAGCCCTGCACGGCTCAAGACAAGGGGAACCTGCTCCAATGACATTTTCGTGGATCTCTGAAATGAGATAATACTTTCCGTTGCCTGTCTTAAGAGCAAACTTAATTCTTCAAACTAAGCAACTGCCCCATAGCCCGTTTCATGGGTCTGGATCCATTATTCAAATTAACACTCAGAACAGATTAGTTTAATTGCATCACTATGTAGATGCTTCTATTTAGAATTAAAAAGGCCTTAATTCAATTTACTTTAATCCACTTTCAAGTAAATTATAGCAAATGAAGACTTCACTAATTCTGAATGATTGTTCACATTTAGGTTAAATGCAGTTTAACTAATTCTCTTTAAATGTATGTATCCACTTAATTTTCATTACTTTCCCTTTGTCACAACACATGTTCCCCCTTCTTTGGGCTTGAAAGTGTCAAACCATAAGTGAAATACTAAAAAATAATGAGTCAGATACTGCATCCCTTGATGGAACAAAAGTTCTTGAATAAATTTATGGGACTTCTTTTTGCAGAAGTGTTAGCAAATTGGGCCCACTGTTTCTATACTGGAAGTAGATGTCAGTGCACGTTGTAGGGTAAGGATGATTTTGAGATTAGCTTATTGCACCAAGCAAAAGAAGGCAGTGTTTTGAGATTCACGTTTCCAGCAAAAGCTCTGCCATACTGGACAAGTCCAGTCCGTATGTGACAGCTGAGGGATGTCCCCCGGTCATCAGTATCAACCTCGCCGGGATTTTGCACTGACAGCTGCTGTGCTAAACTGCTTCTGGCTCCAGGGCTCGCTCGCTTGCTGTGCTGCCTTGCATGATGGAGAAACTCCCTCCCTCGTCCTCAATCTTCTCTAAGAGAGGATCAGGAGCTACTTATTTTCACCTGCTCACTGCCCGTCCAAGTAATTGGCTCAGGATCCTTCAGCGTGGTCATGAACAACACAGAGAACAGGGGGAACCTGGGCCGTGTTACACACACAGTGCCTCCCCACATGAACACAGGGCTTGCACAGGTAAGTCATGCCACCCATACCCCTCTCTCCTCTGCCCCTGGGCAAAGGCAGGATGCAGCAGGGCTCACAGCACCTTTCTCCCAAATGCACTGCTGTCCACACCCTTCCTTTAAACTTGCCTTGAGATCGTGGGTTTCTCGCTGTGCTTAATGGTTGGCTAATCAGCATCACTACAAGCAAATGCACAACATTACCTAATCTGCAGGTGGCAGGTTAATGGGGTTTGAGTAGCAAGACACTGTCAAGCCAGAAAGTACATAAGCTCCATTGGTGCTACTAACTCCTGTGCTATTTCCACGCTGTACATAGCTCCACAGCAAGGAACAAGTTCTCACTTCAACCATTATGTAAATGAAATGCTAAAAATGTTCTTTTGTTCCTCTGAGATATTAGTACTACTAATGTGAAGTGCACAAACTTCATAATCAAGTAAAATATTATCTTGTGGTACTTGCAAAGTGCCAGAAGTTTATGGACTACATCTCTGGGAGATGTGCCCACAGAGTTTTAGATGTCCTTTTGCAAAAGTTCAGACAAAAAGTGTTTTCATAATTTAAAATTCTGTTGTAAGGCAGGATGGAAAATGACATGCATCTGGCATGTAGCTACTTAGAAATGAAGAGTTAGTACTATAACAATAAAAAAAAAGATCTAGTGCATCTGAGCACACATGGTTTCTCCTTTGTGTAACTTATGATTTCAGAGCGCCCTGCCAAAGCTGAGCTGAACTATGAATACCAACTATTTTAGTCTTCAAGAGTTATAGTGCAGGAAATCCACATATCTGTATTCTTTCCCCTAGCTGTCACTCAGGCTGCTCCTTGTGAAAGACCTGAATCCAAAAGCCAGCTTTGGACATTAATTTGACAGCAGATGGATCAGATAGATTGGACCCCCATTCTAGCAGTACAAAACTGGAATACATTGGCGCAGTGCATGCTGGATCGCTGTAGTGCCTGACTTACAGCATAGCAGCCTCCGTTTGCCATGGCTGCAGCACCACTGCTCCACGGGCTGGTGAGGATCTGTCCCAGGGTACTGCAGACCCACAGGCTCTCACAGATGCATTCATCCTGATGGGCACAACTGCCATGCTCTGCAGTGAGCAGCACAAGGGTCATGGGAAATCAGTAAGAAGTGTCACTTTCATCTAAGCACAAGCTCCAACCCAACAGCAGACCACAGAGAACTGCCTCTGAACTGCTCATCTCACTGAACAACTTCATCTGCTCGCATGGCCTCACCCTGTTGACAAAGTTGATAAAAGATCCAAGATCCTCAGAGAAACAACTGATACTCCAATTGGATCATCTCTCCCAGAAAATACACATCCATAACACCCAGCTTTGCATTAATTTAAGTTTCTTCCCTGCACCCATCCTGAAGCAGAGCCCTTAGTAAAAAAATTGAGTGCTACAGCTGTACTCAGCGATACAAAAGCAGTCCTAAGCAAGTGTCACCAACACCCACCTAGGTGTGTACCTTTCCAAAATCTTACAGTCCACCAGCCAGACTCAGAAATTTGGCTATAGCCTCCACAAAATCTCACTGACAGCAGGTGTAAGATGTTCCAGCACTGACAAAGGAGATGAAGAGACTGGGGCACAGAGCGCAGGAGGAAGAGGGCAATCCTATTCACTCCAGGTGTTGGTGTGTGTGCTCAGACTCCAGTGAGATTCCAGGTAATGAAGAATGGAGCACTGGGTCCAGATGAGATACCTGAAGATGACAAATACAGATCATTGCTCCCTGGGAAGATGAATGGCAGCTGGGGACGTAGATGAGGCTAAGGGGCTGGGGAAGGTGAGGGACGCGGGGTACGGTTTCCAGAGAGGGAGGCTAGGACAGAGTACGGAGTGGCTTTCAAAGTCAGGACACAGACCTGATGGAAAGACGAAAAAGGTTCAGAGCAGGTAGCAGGTTGAACCAGAAGCAGCAGAGGCACAAGCTTCACCTAGCTGCCAAAAGCTGTGAAACAGCAGTCAGGCAGAGAGCCTGGGTGCTGCCAGTTACTTCTCCTAGCTGAGTGGTAGCTCTTACCGAGCAATGTAACCACAAGAAATGCTACTTTCCATACCTCAGAGTAATTTCAACTAGAGCATTAAATGGTCTTAGCACAGGAATAAGTGGCAGTGGACTAAGAAGGGCTCCCTGGGCAGGGAGTCCAGGCTCCTGTAGGACTGACCCCCATAATCCCTTTCACACCCTGAAGATGCTCCATTGAAAAACACAGCTCTGCTTTTTTGCCTGACTACTCCTACCAAGACAAAGTTCCAGAATTGCACTGACTAGACGGGAGGAAGCTTCCAGCATCCTAAATTAATTAATGACAGATCTAGCTCCCTTTGTTCTCCTGCTAATATTATCCTCAGCTGAAACAGCTCTTCCTGACCCCACTTGGGGTTTTGCCCCTTGATGTGCTCATAGGAAGCAAACTAATCCTTTCTCGGCTTTTGTTTTGCTTGGCTAAGGAGGTCAAGCTGAAGTTTAAATCTATTCATTAGCTAAGAGTTTGTAGCAGTTCCCATTAGTTTTTAAACAGAGCTAAAATGATGTGATAATGGCTGCTGGTTTTTCCTGCTACAGGCACAAAACTAGAACCTGGTGAATGAAATACCTACAGGGTGGTTAACACAGCAATCCAAATCTCACTTCTACTGCCTACCTTGTGCACCCAGGTAGGATGGTTGAACAGAATCCAAATTCAGCCCTCTTGAAATGACGGGAATCCTGCCAAACAGACATGCTTCCCTAGTGTCAGATACCTGTATTCAGAAGAAGCTATTCACATTTCTGTTAGGCCTGCTTTTCAATTAAAATCTTCTAATGCTTTTGAAATGCAACATTATCATCAAACACCAGGTATCTTGGACAGAGATAGACAAATGGACAGCAGGATGCTGTCGAAGGAGATCACAGCAGCGCAGTCTCAGAGGGTAAAATCAGAAGACATCCAAAGGACACACACTGGAGCAAGGAAGTCTGGGAAGTAAGCAGAGATGCACAAACACCAGCAAGGCACAATGTTCGCAGGCAGCTGGAAGGTGATACCATTGCCCCATCAGTGAAGTCAAGAGAGAGACAAGGAAACCTATGAAGGCATGAATTCCCATTAGTTTGTAGGGGCCAAATGCTGCATTCTTTTATTCCAGACTTACCTGGGTGCAGTCACAGTTCCAGATGAGCAGCAGGTAGTTAAGGGCAGGCATAGCCATGAGTACCTAACTTGGAGCAGGGCTGTGCTTTGCACAGCAGCAGAGCTGTCTCAGCTCCACCACTGTAATATAGACAAAAATGTGCCATTAAACATGTTACTCCACTCAGCACTGCCATATAAAAAATATTTTTCCAAGATACAATTCACTGCAAAAAGAGTTGAGTACATTTCTCTGTCACAGCAAGGAAAAAAAAAAGGGTAGTTAGGTTTAAAGGAGAAGAAAGCATGTGCCCTGCTTTCTGACCCTGTTTTTTGTTTATTGTTTGGATCCTACACCGTATTTTTCTCGTTTTCTCCTTCAATTATTTATTGGGAAAAAAAAAGAGTTGGAGAAGGGTTCTCTGTTCTTGTTTGTGCCACTGCTCGTGGCTGCGGCTGTGGGAATACTGCTAACAGCAGCTACTAGTGTTTTATTAAAAATAATAAAGTATATCGTTATCATAAAATAGCAGTGTGATCAAAAGGATTATTCTCTTATGCCCTTGTCTGAGTTTAACTGTAAATTAGAGCTCAGATAAAAACAATCTACTGTAGAGCATATAAAGTTTTGAAAAGCTGATCTTTTTCTATTTAAACTCTTCAGTTAATCATATATATATATTACAGAACACCCCCCTCCCCGAAACTGGGAATCTCATATATATTTTTTATACTGAACCTTTTATTCTCTATTTTATAGATGCACAAGGGGCCGATCGGCTTAACTCTATTGATTTTCTTAGTGCTGCTCTGGATCCGGCCCCGCTCCCAACGCAACGAAAAACCTCCCCCTCTGCTAGCAGCCCTCTTGGACAGGAACACTGCTCCATCTGCTGGGCTCCCGCACGAGGGACAAGGAAAGGGTGAGGGCTGAAGTAATATTCAGTGTGAGTGATAAATTCGAGGCTTATTGACGCCTGGCACTAGGGCATTAAATCTGTCAAGTCAGCCAAAGTCAAACGCAGAGAGTGCACGTTGTGTATCTTCCTAAAACACGTGCTGTCCTTCTGGCAAGCGTTGGAATGCAAACGAACAGAAGCAACTGCACACATAAACATCCCTCATGCACATTATCGTTCACAACTCCTAGTCGATGCTCCGTGCAAGCGCGCACACCTATGCTGATGCACCCGATGTACGATAACGCATTACAGGTTCCCTCACTCACTGAAAATCACAACCCCTCTGCAACAACCCATTTTCCAACGATACCCTTTGATTAAAACATTGTTGCTTGTTTGCAGATAAATAATTTCCTCATTTTCAGCCCACAGCACTGATAGTTCTCAGCTATTACTAATGACTCTCTTCCACTACCTGCTCTCTTTTCTAGCTTCTCATATATATACACACACACTGTAGATTACATAGTCAAAACAGTCCTGAGGCACAGCCAAACACGTCTTTGAGCTCTTGATCTTTCCATCGAAGGCCCAGTAGTATCTCTCCCCTACTACACATTCATAGTCATTTAAAAACAAGTGTGAGTTAGAGGAATAAAATGGTGTCTTTCTCCAGAAATGTAGCATGGCTTTGCATTGCAACAATCTGTTTAAAATCCCTTATTAAAAAAACAAAAACAAACCACACCTATCTTGATTTTTATTCAATGATTCAAGTAAAAAAAAAATCAAAAACGACAAACATTTGCATTTAACTTATCTTTTTTTTTATTTTTTATTTTATTCCTGCACTTCTAAGAGCTCAGCCAGTGCAAAATATAAGAACTGACTTCCTGGCTTTGTTTTTACTTTCTAACATATCATCACCATATAGTCAATTCACTTCGGGGTCCTCTTTCATTAACGTAAAGTAGTAACATCTGGATTGCAAGTGCTGCAGGGCAATGTTCATGTATGCAAAAAATGTTCCTTCTGACAATAAAGAAACAAAAGGAAATTATTTACAGGGGTGCTTTTATTAACCTAGCAGCTAGCAGAGGTTGAGAACCATATCTAAACAGAGGGACAATGTGACCTAGTGACCTACCCATAACACTCATTGATGGTTTTAAACCCAAAAGTTTGGGAAATGAATATTGCCAGACAAATTGTTGGGGAGAACCTCTTGCAGCAGCAAGCATTTGCAGAAACCTCTGCTGCTCACCTTCAGCTACCAAAGGCTGCGGGCAAGCAGCGTGAGCACTGCCCGTCACACCGCCACAGAAAGAGATCATCTGGGAGCTCACTGATCCACAGGAGGAGAATAACAGGTGGCAAGTGAAGTGAGCTCAGAGATGATGAAGTGAACTGTTTTTATGTATCCAGGATGCATAGTAAAGCGGCAGTCTTAATACTTATCCCCTAGCATTAAGCATTATATTGATGGAGAGACTTTTTGGTCAGAAGCCATCTGCTGTTTCCGTGAGTAAGTCTAAAACAATTTGCAAAGCTGGCTATTAAAACAGGAAAAGTTTCATTTGGCTGTGGGTGTTTTCATGAGGCACCAGATCAGCAACAACACCAAGATGCAAAACAAATCCATTTCTGAAACAAACCAGAGTGCACAAGGCAACCTGCTGCCCAGGCCCCAGGGTGACAGGGAGTGACATTTGCCTATGTTAGCTGCCCTTTGAGATGCAGAAGGCAAAAGTCTTGGCTTTCTGGGACAACTGGGATAACTCCTGGTGTTTCCAGCCCTGGGATGGGCAGTGGTTGCGCTTGCTGGGTTTATGGTTTTCAAATCTGGTAAGAAGAGAGGGGGAAAAGAGAGACAGCAAGTCAAGGACAGCTTAGAGGGGAAGCAAAGATGGAGCAGGGCAGGAAAGAAGGGCAGCAGGGAAGGCAGGGGACTGGGGTTATTAGTCACTGCCAGCGACTGCAGCAGGAGCAGCAAGTAGTCAACCAAACAGTGGTTGCCATCCCATACTGGCATCTGAGGAACAAGGTGCTGGGGGCCAAGGCACCCCAAGGACCCTTGAGCACGGCTGTGTCCTGCAGCAGCATGGCACTGAGAGCACTTCTGGCAGAGGAGGGGTAGGATCTTGTGCACATCCTCTGAGGCTGGACTGCAACAACAGCCCCTGTGTCTTCAGGATAGGTCAGGGAGGGTAGGGTGTGGAAAGAGAGTGATGTGTTTTCCTCTGACCAAGTTCAAAATTAATACCCATCACTCCACCAACTACCTCCCTGGGGCCCAGACTGCTGGCCTCTTAGTTTCACAGCATTGAATGTACCACGTGCGGGTGCGCTGTGCTCCTGACCGTGGTGCAGGGGCTGGAACATTGCGGGCACCCCCGGTGTGTCACACAGCCTGCTTTAAATGCCATAAGAAGTGCTCAGCCATAGAAGGACATGCTCAGGATGCAGGTGCGCCCCGGGGCGATTGCCTTCGCCAGATGCAGAGGGCATTCATTCCCCTAAATTCTCACCCCCACCCGTGCAGTCGCCCCAAGCAGAATAAACAGCAGCATTTAAAGGTGTAAGAGTCTCCCAGAGCCGCTGTTAGCCCTGGAGCTGACAGCAGAAGATAAAAGTCCAAGTCACAGGTAGGAAGATGGGCAGCCTTTCAAATTTTCAAGAAGGTCAAGGCAGGGGCGGAGGGAGGGTGAAAGACAGGACAGCCTGGCAGGAGCAGCCAGGACTGCTTCTCTGCTGTCACTCCCCTGGCACAAAGCAGCCAAATCCCTTCAGTTGTCAAACGTGCACTATGCTATTGTTAATGATGCTATTACTTACCATATGTTTAGCAGTATGGCTGGATTTATTCAGCTTATTCAAATGCGGGATTGAACATTTCAGTGTAGCATGCGGCCTCAGGCTCAGGGGGGTTTGAACTGCAGGAGAAAGCAAAAGCTATTGTAGAGAAGGAAAAATGTTAGTTACTTAACAAGGTCAATAGCATAAATTCTTATTTTGTTTACTTCAGAGAGCACAGAAGCTGGTGTTTACACCTTGTTTCTGTTAATTACTTTCAGAGTAGGCTGTAGAACCATTTGCTCTCCTACCTAAAATTGTGCTTTATACTGCTAAAAAGAGCTTGCAGCCATTTCATCCAGGAATGACTACACTCTGTGGACAGATAAACGGATACTTTTATATCATCAGAGATGGGGTCAAGCTATAATATTCAGAGCCAGTGCTTGCAGGACCTGGAACATTGGTTCAGCCACTTGAAAAAATAAAGGTTATTTGTAAAATTTAGATTCAGGTTCAGCTTTCAAAATTGCCCAAAGATTTGGGTTCTCACTGATAAAAGCTTGTTAAGAGCTGGCTTGCTTTGGTTTATCTTTTAATCACAGGTGCTCAAAACCTGCAGCTCCTACCAATTTTGTATAAACCTATGTTCTGTGTGTTCAAAAAGCAAAGCCTGGTAATTGCCGAAAGTAGCACAACGTTGCAGAAAAACTTGTAAATAAAGTCTGACTAAAATCCTATTTGTTCGGAAAAGAAAGAAATCCAAGAACTATCTCTTTTCCCTTTGTCTTGCTGCTGTGAAACAGATATTAACACCACCTATCTAACCCATATATTATCCCCATTGGATTCTTACCCAGTACAACTAGTTTAATTCCCTAATCCTAATTCCCAATATGATCTTATTACCAGAGCTTGCTCTGGTAACCAGGTACTCCCAGCTTAGAATATCCTGCAGATGTGACTGCTTTTACAGAAAAATGCAGCACACTGACCTCTTTTACCCTGTCAGAGTCATATCCTGGCTCTTCTTCAATGTACCCAATCACAGCCCTAAATCCATCACCACACCAAATTCTTATTTTTATTCTAGCAGGCCTGCTGACAATAGTTGACAGAAAGGAAACATCTTCCAAAATTATCTTAAAAATACCACTTTATTGGAAGTCCTTAATAAAGCCAGTAAAACTCAGAGCTTGTATAAAATGCAAATGATGCCAACTGATTTGCAGTTTGGCTGGATCACGTGAAAAGAAAAGCAAACAGAAAAAAATTGCAGAATGGTAACTCCAAGTGTATTATTTTAAAAAGCAACAAGAAACCTTGCAGGACCTCTCCAGCCATTTAAATTCAAATATTCTTCAAGATATTAACTCATCTCAGAATAAACTGTACTAGTTCAATGCCCATGAACTACGCCTTTACTGCCCATGGTTTCCAAGGAACAGACATGGCAGTAATTAGTGGGGCATGAAAATCAATTCTGATGACTCATAAGACAATCTGTGATTGTGGAAGTGACAGTGCCAGGAATAACAAGGAATACACTTTGCATTCAGAACAAGACAAACTCTTCCTTTGAACACAACCACATTTACGCGTCACCATAATTTCAAACCAAACAAGAAGTAGCTCCAAACCCAGCCATTACTCAGAACTACCAGGTGATACACCATTCTTGAAGACAAAGAAAAAAAAAAAAGCATGCTGAAATCAGTGCTGCAACACCAGCTCCTTGCCTGGCTTTCATGAAGCTACCAGAGCTCTGCCTTCACACCTGAGACTGTCCCAAATAGCACCTCTGTGGCCATATCTGATGGGGTACACTTGGAGCATGCTATCATTCTACAAGGAGGTGAAGATATGGCCCTTGATCCCTCTAATCCTCTCTTTGCTTCTGCTAAAAGGGTGTAATAGGTCCATACTTGCCTAGTAGTGCATTGGCAATACAGGGAACCAAATACTCCCCTCACGCAGAGCACCAATCCAAACCAATACCAGTTACAGGCCTGGGAGCATGATGTCCCAGCACACACTAGATGACAGGGGAGTATTTCATACCTCATTTTAGTGGATCTTCAAAACAGAAAGCCTGTCAACTTTTTCAAGACTAAAAGGTACTTTAGCAGAGAAGAGTAGCCATCAAGCAAATTTGCAACAAAAAGTGTGAACAAAACCAGCAAGTTTCTTCTGCAAACATCGTCACCTGCTCTCTGTAGATAGCACTGTAATTTTACCCAAAGCATCCCTAGCCCAGCTGAGAGGCTCCTATTTCACAAGAGCACGCTGCACAGGCAACCCTGAGAGGCACCTAATCAATGGATAATACAAGGATGGTTCCTGCAGTGCCAGATTTTGGTTAAAACAGAAAATGTGTATTTTTTTCAGAGTGGCTGAAAGGCTGAGGTGCTTTGTAGCATATACAAAACCCTCAGTAAGTAACTGGATGTCTTTACCACTATGAGCCAATACAGCACAATCATTTGCAAACAACAGCTCATCAGTAGCTGCCTTCATTACTTTTACTGTTGCACAGAATGCTGCAGATGTGGGGCCACCAGCACGATGCCAAATAACGGAGAAGCAAACCCTCAACCTATTTGTAATTCTGTTTGTAACAGCAAAACATCCTCAAGGGGACTGTGAAGGGAGCTGGCAGTTTGCTTCAGTGCCCCAGTGCTGCTGGCACACCGCTCCTCGGCCAGGCAGGGCCAACAACTCCCGTTGAGCAGACCAGCCTCTGACCGCACCACTTTCCCACACTGCTCCAAGCACGGCCCCGTTTCCATTACAGCCGGGGTGTAAAAGATTAATGGCATAAAGAAATTTCAAGCATAAGGGTATCAGAGGAAGCAGAGAAATAAAAAACTACTGGTCATACAGTCCAGGGAGAGAACAATGCCACATGTAAAAAGAAATTTTAATAAGACATTTCCTTTGGGTCAAGATCTAATGCCCAGCTTAGTCAGGTAAAAGGCATGAGGAAAGAACAGTAACAGATGCAAAAGCATCTGGGACTGAAAACATAACAACAACAACAACAATGAAAAAAAAAATATTTCAGACCTTAAAGTAGAAACTTAATATGAGCAGGCTGTTCTTTAGCAAAAATACTGCTTTGATCTGTCATATGGGTGTGCTATCCCGAGCATTTCAAAGAAATCTCTTATCATTGTGTACCTGCCTCAGAGAAATCATACCACTGAAGGAACAAAAAGGTTGATTGTTATTTTAATTGAATTTGTTTTCAATTTATTTTCAAGCTGTCTGGGGAGAACCTTTTACACATGCATTGTTTGATTTGTTTTTAACTTTGGTTCCATTATCCTAATAATGAAGCTTTTAAGGCATTTTAAGAAGCCTTTTTGTCAAAAAAGTTGCTCACATTGATCAGATCAATACCTACGAAAGCACCTGGAAACAGGAAATAAATATGGATTTTAAAAAGCCAGCATTATTTTACAGAACTAGGGTTTTGTTGTGACCTCAGATGCTCAGCATGAATTGCTGACTTGATCTCTGCCAACATACACATCCATGAGCTAATGTGCCAGGGGATTATTTTCCAGCATCCTTTAATGCAGGTTACCTGCATGTGGTCTCTTTTTCAAAGGTGCTGAACGCTTCCAGCTCATGCTGCTGCCTGTGCTAAGCTCCAGGACAAACCAGTACAGAAGGACTCCTTGAATAAGATTAACAGTAAAGCCAGGATTTGTGCTACAATAGGTTAATTAGTTTTCTAGGTAGTTAGCTAATAGTTCTTTTCCATTTTATAACAAACCAGAGGTGTATGAGCGGTGGAACTGTAGGAGAGGGCATGCTGCATGCAGAAATGGCTGTTGGGCAGCTATGCTCTTCTTCTGCAGACTCCCACTGTTTCCCACGGGCTTTGGGACGAGGCCTTGAACTGCAACGTCTCTTCTTCCCACACAAGCCCCTTTTGCTGCCTTGAAAGTACAAAATGATCCTATAATCCCCTGCTCAGGCCAGAGGCAGCCTTCACCACTACCCTTCATACTCAGACACAGGGAGCTGTGCTCTGCCAATGGGACCTTTTTGCAAACCTATTTCTTCTGCGACCCAGTTCGGTGCAGCAGTGCTAAGGGCAAGGCACTGGGGGCCACCGGGGCAGGGACAGCTGGGAGGGAGCTGGGATGGCTGCGTGCCATGGCACATCATCACTCTCCTCCCAGGGGCAGTTGCCAGCCTGCAGAGCCCTGCGAGCTCCTCGCCTCCTGCCTTTCCACATCCATTTCTTTCAGGTCTGCATGCAACTTCCTCACTACCCGCCTCCCTCCCACGCTTTGAATATATCAAATTAGGCAAAACATCCTATCACACGAGAAATTGAGGGGGGTTTTGTTCCTTTAAAGTATGCTTTTGTGTTAAGACAAAAAGGTTTTAAAGTTGATCTTTTCATTTCTGAGCTTTCTCCTCCAATTGATACATGGTTCTTTTTTTTTTTAAAGATGTGTGCAGTCTTTTAACACTTGGAACTGGTTTTCATTAATAATAAAAAATTCTCAGCTAATCTAATGATCACTTTCTTTAGTGCAGTTTTAGCTCAGTTAATAGCTGAGTTTGCCTGTGTTGCCTGATGCAACAGCAGTGGCTTATACCCAGCTCTTACATTCATGAATGAAATTCATTATTTCTTTTCCATGGTGGTAAAACAGCTGGGTGGCAATAGACAGACAGGCCTCATTTGATGTTATTATTTCAGTGGAGATCTAGTAATTTTTCTGCATATGAAATTTCTTGAAAAGCAGAAATGAAAGAACCGAAATGACTTGTAATGAGTTGTTTCTGTCACTCCATTCCCTTTCCTCTAGCCCCAAAAAGGAAACAAAGTGTCAACACCAATAATTTATAAAATGCTATTTTGAAATTAAATATTGAGTTGTTTTTTTAGACAATGGGATAATTTTAAAAATTAAAGAAAAGAGAACTAAGCTAAGTACTGCTTCAGAGTACAAAGTATTTCTTTTGGCCACTAAACTATGACTGTTCATTTCACCTAGCCAATTTTTCAGTTTTACTAGTGATCCAAAATATCCATGATTTACTCAGCTCTATCTTCATCTAAGCAGCAAACCAGAAGTTTTAGTCATCTGAAGAGGCATCTGTTTAATGTGAGGTCGCTTGGGTAGGACCTGTCATTAGTCACGTTTGTTCAGCATAAAGCTGAAATCTTAGTTCACTGCGAGACCATATTTCGATACAAGTAACGAAAATGTCTTATGGCCATGGGATCCATCAGACAGCTCATACAGACAGGCAAAAAGCAGAAATGCTAATGTAGGTACCCCAGGCCAAATTTAAACCTGAGTAATGACACCAACAAAGTTCATTGGAAGACACAGAGAATCTCTCAAAGCTGCAATAGCACTGTTGCAAAGTCATGCCAAGGAGCGACCGCAGTTCACGTTCTGCATCCATGCCCCAGGGCAGGTCTTACTACACATCTGCCCACAGGCAAGGCACACGAAAACCGGCACAGGCCTCTTTTGTAACAGGTTTTTCATATCTCCTCATGAAAGCACTGAAGCTGAGGAGCGTTATTACTGTGTCCTTAGATTGCACCACCCCTACCTGTATCAAGGAGCACTTTACTGTTCAGGCAGTCCCACTGAGACAATGTAAAGCCTCAAGAAGTATTAGATATGCAGAGGGAGCAGCCTGGACCAAAGTAAATGCCACTGTCATATGTGGGTCTTTTGAACAGGGAAACTCTATTGCTAGACCTGAGTAACTCCATTAGCTGGCATCAGCCCTTGGGTCCTGGCCCATATTAACCTGCTATCAGCAAGGCAAATCTCTGCCAAGGCACATCGGTGGTGTTGGTGCCGGCACTGAACAGAGGTGCTGACCCTCACACAGGTCTGGGGGAGCAGGGACATGCATCACAGCCATGCAGGGACCTGGTCCTATGCCCTGAGGCTTTGCTGGACCCTGGGTCGAAGGCTTGGCCAGGCAACAAGACCCGTGCCATCAACAGCCATGGTCCCTGGCAGTTAGTCCACTGGCTGGTGCCTATGCTCCTCAAGCTGGAAAACCTTCATGACTCCCCTCCTCGGAGGGAGGACATGCAGTGCTGGCCTCCCAGGGCACTACCATCACCCTGGCTCCTGAATATACACACAGGGCACGGCCACAGCCCCGGTCCCCTGCTTGGGGCCAGGAGCAGCACACCTGCATGCCAGCCCCCCCTGCTGTCCTCACAAACTGCTGATTTAGGTGCCGCCACCACTGCCCTCCCAATTCTGCTTTAATTTCTGTTCCCTGCCATTCACAGTAGCGAACAATGATGCATTACAGTTTTCAGGTGCCTAAGGCTCAGAGAGCTTTCCTAGATATAATCAGCAGAAGGATTTTTCATTGAAAGCCAATGCCAACATCCCTGCAGTGATAACCAACCCTGTATAATTAAAATGAACATTTCATAAAATGTCATCTCCTAGCAGCGTATTTTACATAAGAAAAATAAAAAACATTTTCAAGATCAAAAGAAGAGAATTATAATTGGGAAAGGGTGGAGGTGGGGGAGCACAGTGTGACAGCCCCAAGAAGTATTAGTATTATTGTGAGGCAAAGTTTGCTAAAATGCCAACTGCTCGCCCACAGTGAAAGGAAGCACCAGTTTACTCATTAATCGCCTTAATTAATTAACTGGCATTGTCTTGGATTTCCTGAAGCTGGGTTTACTGTGGGAATCAATTTAAAAGAGCTTCCAGAAAGAAAATTTAAATTTCTGCTTAAAGACTTTGCAGATTAGCAAACAAGAACCTGCTATTAAACCGTTTGGACAAGACTGTGGCCATGATGTATGGAAACACAGTCTTTTTTGCCATAGAGTCTGTGTCATCAGCTATCTTGACCTATTGCACAGTATGAATTTCACTGAATTAATCCCTCTTTGAACTATAGCAGCTCTGTTAGAAAAACACCCTATCCTGATTATAAAACTGGCAGCAAAGCAGAAGCCGGCATCATCATGATGTGCTGTACCAGGGCCCAGCTCTCACTGAAAGCCCTGCTTCTTTCCACTGCCGATTTGTTCAGTTCCATACTCCACCCACTGCTGGCCTTCCCTTCTGCTAGGATGAAGGGCAATTTGGCAAGACCTTGCTCCCTGTACAAGCACTTACAGATGGTGACTGAGTTTTCATTACCAGGGCTGTGATCTTCCAGACTTTCTCAATTAAATGGGAAAGACCCTGAAAAGCACAGGCCCTGAGCTTTCTCATAGTCCTCTGAGGCTACTCCAGTTCTTAACGTGCTTCTCAAGCTTGGGACATAGTTGCACACAGTGCCAGGTGTTAAGGCAGCATCATCTCCCTGAAAGTCATGTTAATATAATACCTGATTTTCTGCTTTGTATCTTCTGACCACAAGATCACATTAGACTTTCTCCGACCCAGCCTGTGGTCCAAGGCTTACTTTAATCGCTGTTTCCAGAGTTAGCGATTCCTACCCAGTAAACTTGACTACTGATCTCCGGCTGTAGTAAAACCTATCTTAAAGTTACCTGTTACATGAAACAGTAACTATGAAAGCACAAACACGTAAGTTTTCACATTCTGAACTTAAGTCTTCTCTTCTTGCATTCATCAGGGCTCTTTCTTTCCTGGAGCCCTGCGGGAGACTTAGGTGTGGGATAGTACTCACCTTACTGCAGACTTGGCCCATCAAGGCCTGGCACCTAAAACGTGCTTTGTGGTCAATGGGGAGAAACAGGGGCTTTCAGGGTTCATTTCATCTCACTTGTCTTACATGTCTTTTTTTGGACAATGAATGACACCTGTAAAGTACCAGTTTCCTTCCACTGACTGTACTAGAAGCTAAATGTATCCAAACGAAGATGAACGCATCTACGTCAGGTTAGGTGAATCTCACCTTTTGAGTCTAAATAATACACTGCAGATAAATATAACATAACATGTATGACCTTATTAAAGTGCTCCAGTACTAAAACACCTGTCACATAAATATGGAAGTGCATACTGCTTTAAATAATAGATTTTAAGTGCTAATTTTGATGTCAGATTCTGCTCCTACATGTGTGTAACAAGACAAGAGGGAGTAAGGTGTTCCAGATTAGTCTTTGTAAAGAATAGCTGGGTATAACTGGCCTCTTCCAAAAAGAGGCACACAGAGATTGTTGTTCCCTTCTCCAACATGGTCAGCACCACAAAATGGGGTTGGAGAATGCATCCTTCTCACCTGTATATTAACATCTCAGTCCCTTTCTGCCTAGAGGGGCAGGAGAAGGTCACAGCCTAGCAACATCCATCTTCTCCTTCTATTTCATGGAATGGCTCATTTGGCGATGGCAAAATTTTACTTGAGAAAACTATATTCCACGGAAGAAGGGCTCAACAAATCTTCAGAAAGACTCAAGAGAAAGCTGAATGGAAAGCACACATAGCCATTTTTCGTCAGTTTTTTCTAATGTGCAAATACAACAGTTCCCCACTCCTCCTGGCAGGAGCAGAACAAAAACTAATGAAGCGATGCTGATCTCACAAAAGCAGAGGACTTCTCAGAAAAAAAATCAAATGGAAAATCTGCTGCAGCCTGCCTGCCATCCTCACAGCTCATGCCAGGTAACTGGTTTCTTACCCTGCCAGGCATGTTAGAGAAGCTGCAAGGAAACTAGTAAGAGCTGTTGTGGGGAACAGGGAGGTTTTGCAGAAATCCCTGCACATCTCAGTGCATGTTCACATAGGACCGAGCGCAAGATATTCCTCTGTGCACTGGTGCCTGGTTTGGTACAAAATGTGTCCTCTGGTGCTGAATATGTGCATTTACATAAGGAGGAAAATTTTGGACAACACGAAACAAACTCCAACTGCAGATAAATTTGGTGAGACCTGAGGAAGGACAAAAGATGGTGTGGAGGGAGTGGGGAACAGAGGGAGAGAAGGGAAGAACAACATGGCCTCTAGAGAGATGACCTGCATTTAAGGTTGACTTGTCATCCTGCTGCTTCACTCACCTTAGAAAGGACTCCTCTCTCAGCACAGCTCTTTCCTACTTGTCTGACTCTGAAATCCCCTCGAGGAACCTCTCTAAGCTGGAGTTGTTCTCAGGGCAGGGAGGAGAACAAGGAACGTGGCAATAGGGATGCAGGGCCAGGAAGCTGCGTGCTGCCAGGGGCTGTCTGGGCACTGGTGGTGGGACAAGTCTGTGCAACACTGCAGTTTGGTGTCTTTGGCCCATCTGGAGCTGCAGCAGTCCTAGCACAGCTGGACGGGCTTCAATCTGCACCCACACATACTCACAGCAAGAAGCCTGGGCACACTGTAGCTTATCTGCAGCAGCCACTTCTCCAAATGTCTGGCCATTGGTTATTTCCAGAAGGCACATTAACCTTTTGCAAGATTTGACTGAAGCTGTGCAGCAAATCCTGCATTACAGAGGACATTTAGTAATCCCTGACACTAGCAATTGAGTCCTTGTCACTCAACCAGGTGACCGATAGGAGGCCCGGAGAGGAGTTTAAGAGGCAGAAGGGAAAGTAGGATAAGGGAGACTGGCAGATATTAGGTAAATACTGGGGTCCCAGGCAGAAACATCAAAGAAGCCCACACTCAGAGTAGAGTTAGGAAAGAAAAAGTCTGCACAGATGGAAACAGGACAGGTTTTGGGTTTTTGTGTGTGTGTGTGTGTGTTTTTGGTTTTTTTTGTTTGGTTTTGGGGCTTTTTTGTTTTGTTTTGTTTTTAATGTGGGAAATCCAGTTGCAGTGATGGGTGCTGGGTAACCTGTCCCCACAGTCAGGGTGTGACCACACACCATAAGCAGCTCCCACTCTCTCCCCCCTGAGACAGGTCCACATTTCATGGGGACAGGAAAGGTGTTCAAAGTCTTTCTTTACCACTGAAAGCTCTTTGACTCATTACTGAGCTATTGGGCCAGATGATACCTGAATAACCCTGCACAGCAGGGGAAATGACTGCTGGACAATTAGCAGAGTTCTCCAGCATTATATGGCTTTGCCTAACTTAATCTCCAACAAAATGAGGTTTCACCTGACAGTTTGGTCTTCTCTCTGCAAAAATACTCTAGCACCAACACAGAGATATGGATAAGTCATGCACTGGCCTATTGCCCAGCTTAGTGTTTGGTTTGGCTTCAGCAGTTCAGCTGACACACACATCTTTCTTCGATTTCCTTTCTCCAGTCTTGCATTTCCCTAGTGCCCCTTCTCCTCCTGCCCCATTGCTTTCCATCACCACTCAGCCCACTGCACATGCTCTCAGGTAAGGCTGCATGTGATGCCCTACTCGAGTCACATAGACCCCTGTTCAGGCTGTGCCTCACTATGCAAGTTATCACACAACACCACCACCCCCCCCTAAAAAAAAACAACAAAACCACAAACAAAAAAATCAATAGGGTTATTGAGTAGGATACACTAGACCTGACTGGAAAGGGCAAAACAGCCCAGAGAAGAAAGTGGTAGATGATGTAGTCATGTCACATCCAACTTTTTTATGTAGCCATGTACTGCCTCCTGTAGCAATGACCCAGCCCATTAGACCCACTCAGCCTTTCTTTCACCTCTTTAGCCAACAGACATTGATAATCTGTGTCATTAATCCTGCCTGTCACTAAAGCTACAGCATACCTGCACACTGCAATACTGTACAACAGCTGAATATACTGCATAAGAGCAAGAATCTTCTTAATGGACTTCTGCAGCAAGAGTAGTAAATGAGGGTGTTCCCAGCTACATATATCCTAGTGAGAGGTAATGAACAGCACTCCCATAGCATTTTGCTAATAACCTCAAATAGAGTGAAGAGTTCAGCTGGGAGGGGTGATTTGATTTTTTTTTTTTAAAGTTTGATGAGCTTTCAGAATCCAATATTTCAGAGCTTGCTCGTTGCTAATTAAGGGTTAGTATACTAAATTAGCAGTAAATTAACATTCATTTCTCTGCTAGTACACTAGAGCTACAGGAAATTACCCAAATTATTCAGGTAGTGACATTCATCACTGGGTGGAATGACTATAGCTTAAACAAGATTTAGTGCTACTCTGTAGCTAATATTCACAGCTGCAGTAGCAGAGAGGCAGGCTCCCTCATTCACAGCAATTTTGACAGCACAGGTTCCAAAACAGGGTAAAATGTTCATCTGAGCTGTTGATTATTGAGGCAACAGGACATGACAGGCCATGCATTGCTGAGAGATCACTGCATGCTTGGGGTGTAAATGGGGAGGCACTTGGCTGGTGGCTGCGAGTGACTGAATGCTGCTGTAAAATGAAAATATCACCCCAAAAATATCTCTGTGCAGTTGCTGGAGATAATTGATGCTGGTGCAGCATTACTTCAAACCAGTCGTAAAGCTCCATCTGTAGCTGCAGCTCTATAGACATTTCATAATTGTGTTTAATATTCCAATTCCCCATTTCTAGGGAGGATTTGAGGATCTCTGTGCATTTGTCTAAGTAATGAGGGTTTTATCTAGGGCTTAGGAGCTTACCTTTGCCCTTGGGGGAACAGAAGTTGCTGACTGCCTTCAGAGCCCTCCCCCACCTCCTTTTAGGTCAAACCTAACTCAACTATAGCAGCCTGAAGAACCTACCACCAGACAAGATTTTGATGGTCTAGGAGAGAGGTAGTGGGCACCTTACTGCAGCCATGTGCTCACATCCCAGCAGAGACCTTACTTGATCCACCCATCCTCAAGGAAAAGGGTACTCTTGAAATGCTGAAGCCTGGATCTTGCTGTATTCCCAGGCCAGGTGGTACCCAGTTCATGTGGCATTGGGGAGGATTTGAACCACCATTATCAGCCCTGCCTTACTGCGGACAACATCTTGCTTCTTTCACCAGCTATCCATTTTTAGAACATTCCTTGCAAGAACTTTAAGCCAACACATAATATTTATGAGGAATATAAATCTCGCGCATTTGGGCTTTCCTAGGCACTTTGTGCTTTTAAGCAGGCTGCAAGCAAGGTGCGCAGGGAGGGAAGGTCCCTGCAGTAAGAACAAGGACTGTCCATGCCCTAGGGCAAGTCAACAGCAAAGGAGCCAAAAAGAGGAAGGGAAGCAAAGAACCTGTGTGAGGAGGAAGGTGGTAAAGGGGGAGATGAAGCCTCTGAGAACAAAGTGCTGTTGCTTTCTTATTCACTAAGGCTATGTGTCAAAGACCAAAAGCCCTTAATATTTGAGAAACTCTTCAGGATACCATTTTACCCTTGACTATTAAGAACACAGTCACTTTGTAAAACACATATGCCTGAATAGACACAGTTACATAGACAACAGAACATATTCCATTTGATCACAAAGTCGTCCATGTGCTGTCTGAAGCCTTGTGCAGAATGGCAGCAGGGGTCTTTACACTCTATTTTTAAATTTTCCAGCACTCAGACTGGGGGAATGAGCTGTTCTCCCCTGCAAATAAAGTCCCAGTCTAAAGCAGGCATGTTTTTAAGCTCATGGATGGAGATTTCAGATGCCACCAACTATTAATTTTCACTCTTCTGGCTCTGTTCCCTGTCTGCTGCTGGCAATCAGAGCGGGATCAAGAATGAGTCTCAAAACAGGAGGAAGAGACAGTTGTCTAGATGTGCTTTTTACATTCTCTCACAAGCAGCCCAAAGCAGGGATGATAATGCATATCTTAATTAACTAAGGCCCTCCACAAACAGCCTGGGGCAGGTTTTTATAGATACTGGCTTGTGGCTGGACAACTGGCAAGCAGACTTTTACTGCCTGGAAACAAAGGCATTGCAAAAAGCCAGTAAGTTAAATCAATGTTCTATTAATTCATTTTTAAAATCTCACAGGAACATAGTATTCTTCATCCAAAAATGTTCCAGAGCTTTAACAGCTGCACTGCTAGTATGGGAAGCAGAAGAACAGGCTTCTCAGATGTCGAGGTGTGCAGGGACATCGCGCTCTCCAGTTTAAAATCCACCAGACTTCATACAAAGCTGGTATCAACCCACTTTTGTCACCCAGCTTGCCTTTAAGATGAAGAATCACCAGATTGCTGTGCTGGGAGGAGCTACTAATATGAAAAAAAGCAAATCTCTAGTTTATGGGGTGAGGGGAACCCCCAAAAAACCCCAGAATTTGTCTCTATTTTCCTTAACCTTCACAATACAGGGTCCCGATGTATGTGCCTTGATGCTGAGCAGTGGCAGAAGGAAAAAAATCCCATCACGACTTTGCAGCCACTCCTGGGGGGGTGGAGGGGGAATAATGGAGAATCTATTTACTTGCTCCTTTGTGACCTGCAATGAAGAATGAATTTTGCACAGTGCTCTCAGGAGGAGGACCCGCTGCCTCCCCTCCCAAAAGTATGAAGCTTGCTCTTCCTTGGTTTCAGTCTTGCTCTGCCAGCCAACACAGACAGGGCGGCAAGGGAACTGAGGTCCCCTAGATCTTTTTTAGCACCGTTTATCCTTGGGGAGAGGGAAGGGGCAGGACTGCTTCTTATTAGCCATGGCCTTATCTGATCCCCTCGGTAATGGCTGTCTGCCTTACAAAGCCCTCCTGCAAGACCTACTAACTGAGAGCCTCAGTGGAAAACAGCACTTAGAAATGTCAGTGACTGTTGAGGGGAACATGGAATAAAACCCAAGACTACAAGAAGAACAGATGAACAGAGAAACTCAGATGTATTATTTGGTATTGAAGATGTGATATGGTGCCATTTGGGGCAGGAAAGCTGGCAGCTCACAGCACTGGGGCACTCTGCTCTGTGGTGACTGCATCCCAGCCTGGCCCCATGCCCAGCTCCACCCTTCAGAGGAGCTCTAACCATCTCACCCCCCATTTAGTTGTTCCCCAGTAGCTCACAGAGCCTGTACGTGGGACTGGAGGTTCACAATCCCTAATTTGCAGAGGTCTGAGGTTGCTGCAGTGAATTCCTTAGGCTCAGACAGGAGGTCTGAGCAGAGCCAAGAACAGACTGCAGGTTTCCTGCATGCCAAGTTACCAGCTCTACATTAGGCTAAACTGTCCTACAAGCATAAAGCGCCTCAGAGCAACAATTTTTGGGCACAGAGTAGGAACTGCACAGAGCAAAGCATCTGTGCCGGTGCTGTACCCCACTCTCATCCTGCTCTGACTTTGTCTGTCCATCTGTACCCTCCCCTTTTCCCAAAGGGCTCTCCTCAACCAAACACCGCTGTACATTTTGGAAGGATTTCTATCCCACAGATATTTCATACATGTTTTTAACTTTCCACGTTTTCAAAAGGAAAAAAAAAAAAGAAAGCAATTAATGTCTTGCAATGACAAATAACGTATGCTGTAACATTGGAAAACATGTAACATCTTATTAACAAAAGCTGAAGAACTAGTCTGTTACAGGGACTAAGTCAAAGTGCCAATTTTTTAATGCTGTTTACCAAATCTAACAGGCTTTCTGCAGTCCACCTGTTCCTAGTGCTGTTCACTTCACGATAGCCATTTCCTGAAGCCAGAGAAATAATTACTAGACCAGTTTATTGATGGCAGCTGGTTTGGAGTGAAAAAGTCCAAAATGTGCAATAATTAAAGACTGTAAAGGATGCAAGCTATTAAAAGGACAAAGAAAGTAAAACAAACCAATCCCAAATGAGCAAAGAGACACCTTCCTATGGAAGTAGCTGATGTATTCACAGTCAACTCACAGGGAAGTCAATAAGGGAGGGGGGTGAACCAACAATCCAAGCTTCTACACTTATTTTTTTTTTTTAATCCAGAAGTTATAACCCAGCCCTTGTCACTAGCACAGGATTCAAAAGGCTGGAGTCAAGCAATGGCCTAGAGACCAACCTGTGCCAGCTGCTTCAAAAGGCACTGTAAAATCCCATAATGGAGGATTATGCACCAGTATACCTGAGGGAGAAGCTCTGCTTAGCGTATGGCCGGAAGTACAAAGGATGAAACCCCAGCCTGCCTAACTGTAGATGATATTGCTAATCATACAAACGGTGCCAATCTGTCGGTCTCAATATCCTACCTTGTGGCAATGAGTCCCATAGGCTAATTAAAACCTAGGTTAAAAGTGCTTCCTATTAAAGCTGTTCAATGCATTGACTTTGAATTTAATTTGATGTCTCTTTTTCTTATCCAAGAGAGGAAAAGGTCATGGCATTGTTGTTTTATTTATATCCATCATAGCCTGTCTCTCAGTGGCACATCCCATGTATTGTTCTCCCTAAAATAAACAGACCTAACCTTTGCAGTCTCTGCTTGCATGCAAATCTTCCCCCTAAAGTATTTTCCATGCCTCTTATTAGGTTTGTTGCCCTTCAGTGAACCTCTTCTATTTCCTGCTCTATAATTTTTTAATTAGGGTAACCAAACCAAAATGCCTCTCAAGGTGAGGCTACATCACCATCTCTAGAAAAAACACTGTCGTATTTTCAGTGTTGTCCTCTATTCAGCAAATTAATGTCATGCCATTTCATATTTTTGCTTTCCTGATCACCACTCAGACTTGAGAAGATGTTTTACATTGAACTCTTCGAGATCTTTTTCTGTTTTGAAGCTTACCCCATCATAAGATCTACAGTTCCATCCAATGAATAGTAAATTCCTATTACCCATATTGCATCTTTCTATAAGTATCTTGATTAATGTAGCTTTGGTAAATTTGAAGGAAACTTTTAATAATGTTTAGATGTGATTAAATTCTGAAGCATCAAATTTCACCAATTTGGTACTTACTTTTTTAGATTATCATAACATACTGAGTACATGCTCAAGGGGTGTCTACCATACAAATGACTGTATATGTAATTACTGAAGCTCTCCAGAGAGATAAGATTTTTAAAGAATGCACATATTATAAACATAAATAAAAGCCTAATTTATAAAGGATTTTCAAAACTCAAATCTCATCTTTCTGCACCTGCACCACAAGCCTACAAAGAGGGAAGGAGGCAAGCAGCCTCTGTCACTTCCCCGGGTATGTTCACACAAACAGCACCAAGCCAAACAAATCCACCTCCTCTACCTGCTGTAACACAATTTTCAAGAAAGGTGAACACGACAGACTTCAAAGGGTTTTTAAACAAAACAATGTCAGGAAAGGCTTCATCACACTATGTACCACACAGTTCTATAGCTTGTGAAGAGAAATAGCCCCTCTCAGTGAAATTCAGACCACATGCAGTTTCTGAATGCAGAATGTCTTTTTATAATGCTATATTCATGCCTACTGCCATCCTTCAGAGACTTCCTATAGAGTGGATGCTTTTCCCCCCCCAAAAAAAAAAAAAAAAGAAAAAGGGTTGAATTACATTAGTAGGAATCAAGTTTCTGAACATCCACAGGATGAAGAAGAGAGATGAAGGGAATCTTCAGCAGTTTCACATCTAGACAGAAGTCCCTTTCCAAGGATTTAGATAGATACATTCCTACTAGAGAAATATTCCCAAGTTCTTGGCAGCAGTCTCCTGCAGCCATGGACAAGAGGCATTTTGCCCTTCAGATAGCTGAAGAGTTCACCCCAAACCACCACTTAGTACTGTGGCTGTTGGGAATGGCTTCTGGGATGTTATTAATTACAGGAGTTGATTTTAAAAAAAAATTCTCCCAGCATAAGACATACCAAGTTGTCACAAGTTACTTATTTCTAATGAGAACTGCGTATTAGGTAAGAGTCCAGAAGCATAGCTTGGTGTTACGTGAAAAAGCTGTGTTTCTGCTGGGAAGGAAAAAATCATCACATTTTCCAGAGATCAGCTTTCTAGAAAAGAAAAATGGTTACTTTCTTTTTAGGGCAAAAACCATAGTTTCTACCTCTAAAGAATCCCATCTGCTGTGGGCTCTGAGTCATTGGCTTATTAGCAAAATTGTCCGAGAGAATCATAAATCTGATTTGCTCAGAAACAAAATCTGCAGTTAGACAAAAATCACAGTCTGCCACTTCCCCCTAAATCACACTCCTTCCTTGTCTTCAGTTCATTAACATCAACAATCAGCAGCACCTGCTGTCCTGCTGCTGGACAGACACTCCCCCGGATCTCCTGCAGCATCTTCCCACTCGCCATGAGGCTTTTGGCTAGCACCAGCCCCGAAGGGCTGGTGCTTCTTTCCCTGACAGGCAGACCATCCACATACCGTAATTTCTGGCTGGTGGCATTTATGCTGCAATTCCCTTTTGGCCATATGTACAGAGCAACCCCATTTGTTTTGCTTTTTCCTCTTCTCTCTACCTCCCTTTATCTTCTGAATATAATATGCTGTCAGAACCACGCGTTGGTTTGTATCTTTTAACGGCTGTCACCACTCAGCAGCTCACTCCATGCTTCTCTTTTAATGGCACATTTCTCCTCTGCTTTATGCTGAGCCATTACTACTTGGATGACCAACGCTACACACTTCTGGGGTCAGGTGTGAGACTGTAAGTTTGCTGGGGTTAATTTCTGAGTTGCTTTTTTGCTAGTACTTAGACACGCTCTCTTAGTAAATCATCAGAGGTAATGGGGGAGGGAGCCTGAGGAGGACGACAGAGGCATACTTTACAGGCTATGTTTATAGCTCTTTTTTCTTTTCTCCATCCAAGCCTGTCATCTGGGGAGGCTGCACATCCTGATCTCTACTGATGCAAGATCAAAGCCTTCCAGAGCTGTCAGAACTTCTGAGCCTGTTGCTATCCCTATTTACACATGTTTATTTTTAGTATTATTATTAATACCAACTCACCTTGGTAGTTCCTGAGCAGCCACATGAGCAAGGACCCTAAATGCTGTACAAACACAAACCAAAATGACATCTCTCCAAAGAGCTTACAGCCTCAGGAGAAGCTTGTAACAGAGACGATGTTTAAATGCTGGACTTCGTTCAGGTTGATTTGGTGTAAACAGAGCCATGCTGCATAGGCCAGGCCATCGCAGGAGTTTAGGGCCTCACTTCTGTTATGGTGAGACAGAATTAGGCACCAGATGTCTTTGAAGAACTGGCTCTCAGTCCCTGTGAACCTCATTTTCAGTAATAGTCAACAAACACTTCCTGGAGCGGGAGCACGCCAGCAGTGTTAGTGCAGTGCTCTGCACAGCAGTGCCTCATTTCAGGGCAAAAAAAAGGACTGTTGGGTCCCTCGCAACAGCCTGCACCAGGATCTTGACAGCCCAATTCATCGTCATCAAGGTACCCAATTCCCCCAAAAGCAGCAAAGTGCTTGACTACATGAGGGATCTGGGAGCTTGTTTCATTTTAGCAGAGCAGCTCCCAAGGTGTGAGATGCCATGACCACAAAGCCATCATGTTCACAAGCAGAGAGGTCTGCTTACAACCACTTCTGTCATAAACAGCACCAAAGGAGATCTGTGCCAAATGCAGTTGGAGTTTTATGGTTGTTCCTTTAGCACCTCTTTGGATTTTGTTTAGTTCACTTCTGTAACAACAGCTGGGAGCAGTATTTCTTTCAAATTACAGAAAGATTTAGTGTTATCTTAATGTGATACAAGTGTAGCCTGAATTATATTTAGGAGGAAGCACAGTATGTGCTAATGAATAATAAAGACTCTGTACAAGGGTATTAGTCTGCCTCTGCCGCTGCTTGAGCCTGTTCTCACCTTCTTAATAGTGTTAGTAATTCACAATGGATCTGCTACTCAACATCCTCGTCCCAATGGAGCATATTGGAAGCATCCTCTGTTTTGTACAGTTCCAGCTGGAATGAGGCACCTACTTCCACACATGACAGAGTTGACCTGGAATACAGCTAGACTTTCCCTTCTGCTAAAGATGCCTTGCAGGACTGCAAAGCCAACACCTACAAAAGCTGGGGTGCCCACATCCACCATGTGAAAATTGAGTTACACAAAGATTTCAGGCAGAGGCTCAGCTCCAGCTTCACTCCAAAAACTGGCAGCAAGTCCAAGATGCAGTCCTTATTTTGCCTTTCTCAGTTTGTCTATCTGCAATATAAAGGGGCACTTTGCAGAATATTAATCTCTGTATCACTGCTATGGACGGGTGGCTGGTAGAAAACAGAAGTTTAGCGTAGTCAACAGTGAACTGTCAGCTGCTATCAAGAATAGCACCAATATGGTTCACTGATTATCTGAATTACTTCAGGGTATCTCAGCAAATCCCTGCAATGCATCACAGCCACCAAAAGGGACACATGATTTTATGCAAAGAACAACATTTTAAGAAGATGCTATCAAAAAACAACCAATACAAATAGCTAGGAAAGTGAAGTGCTAATGGATGTTCCTTTTGTTCTGCATTATTTATCTTTCATAAAATACTACATAAACACTACATAAACACACTTTCTCCTACAAGAAAGAGTCAAAAATAACATATTTGACTTATCTGTTTAGGAAATAGTGACGTGTGTCAACCAAATCGTTTCAACATGGGATTCTTCAGTTTCAGCAACTGTCAGAGGGCTCCTCTATTGAAAATAATCAATGCCTTTGACAGAAAAAGAGGTAATATAGTGACTTCTTTTGGTTCAACTTGACAGCTTTTTTGACAGTAGTTTTCACTGTCAGTCTATTGAATTTGAATTTTAATTGGGGCCCATGCGAAATATGCTTTTGGTCTTTAGCCCTGAGTCTCTGCAAATCAAAAGGGCAGTGTAAGCGCAGTAGTTACTTGCTTTTTATTGGCCATTATCTATCAGTCTTCAATTTTAATTACTCATTTTTAATACCGTTCCCAATTTTTATACCCTTGAGATATCATAATAAGGCACATTTAAACTATACTTTGCTGCTCCCTTGGCAAGAAGGGACATTTCACGCAGCTAGACTTGGAAACAGAGCTATTTTCTAATGTCACTATGTTCGGATTGACAGTTCAGTTCTATCAAGAGCTCATTTGTTCTGCTCTTACGAGACTGCAGAAACTTAAAAGAAGGTATTAATATAGATTATGAAATATTCAAGCACTTTTCCATGCAGGAGCTTGTGGGGCTAAGGATCTCTTCATAAAAATTCTTTATACAAAATACATCTTTCTATTAAAAAAAAAAATCAACAAAGGATCTGGAGCTGAATTCTCATAGAACAGGAAAAAGGCATTTGAAAGAATCACTTAAATTACAGCCAAGCCTTTCATTGCTGCAAAGCAGCACTGCCCCACCAAAGAGGTAAGAAGCTATAGGCTTGCTGCTGGCAGACATTGCCCTTGGACAAAGAGGAGGCAGGGGCAGGGTGAGAAGAACAGAGGAAAATTCCTCATTATACTGTATTTTGATAATAGCCTCTTCCAATAATTACCATTTTGAACAACTTCTCCCGCTGAGAGGTCAGGCAGTATCCACTTGCCCTGATCCAAATTGCTCATTCCTGGCTGCAATTTTCATGAACATTGTCATCATATCATTTATCTTGTCTTTGATCTGAGTATGTGACCTTGCAGGGTTCTGTATCTAAATATTTATTTGTTTCCAAGCCTAAATTCACAGTGTGATGTGTGAAAATTCCCTTTGGTATAACAATGCTCAAAAAGACAAGGCTGTGAGATGACTGAAGGTACAAAGGTGCAGAAAATAAAAGGACTTGTATTCCCAACTCATCATTCCGTATAGTGCTTGAGACAAGAATTGCATCCTGGCTTTTGATGTGTTGTTGTTGTGTATGTTGAGAGCTCAGTTATGTTTAAATGTAGTACTTCAGCTCCTTTGCTTAACAACACCTGATAACTTGCTTGACATCTCAAAGAGTTTCTTAAAATATTCTTAAACCTTTGGCATCCCTTCGTGCCCTGTGCTTCATGAATAAAACATTCATCCAGTCAGCAGCTTTAGCAAAGAGGAACAGCCAAGTTCCATCCATCAACGTCAGCAGCTGAATTACTGAGTGATTTCAGACCCTTTAATAACTCTGTTTCTTTATGACTATGTTGGTAAACAATCAAATAGTGCTGGCACCTGGCTTTCAGTGAACATTAATTTTTTTGCGTTATCAAATACTACTAATACAGCTCTTTGCTATTATTATAATTTCAATAAAAAATGTCCACAACTCTGTCTATCTCAGTGAGAATGCACTGAGGTTTATTCTTGATTTGTTATGAAGGTCATCAAAAGCGATTCACATTAAACCTGCTGTGACTTTAGAAAAAAAAAAGCAAGGATAAATAGAGCCTTTACTTCACATATAATGTGCTTCATTTATCATTGGGATCACCAAGTAGTAATACACTGCTCTCTTGTAAGATTGTTAAGAGAAACTAAGCGTTTTGGGGTGAAAAACCAGTGATATAAAGCTTCTGTTGTTGTAGAAGTCCAATGAAGCCTGGAGATCCAAGTACTATAAGGAAATTGCCTAGAGCTTAAAAAGGAGGTTCCTGGTTCAAGCCTCTATGCTGGGGAGGGGGAAGAACAAGGAGAAGAAAAATCAAAGCTGTCTGAATTGAAAGCCTAGCCAGAATGTATCTGAGGACATTTGGTTTGAATTAAATGGATATTCAAGATAAAAATCTCTTCATAGCACTTTACACTGGCAGAACAGTAGGAAGAGCTTTTCCACATATTTGGATACAAGCACCAGTTCAGCCTCTAACCAGGGAATGTAAATGGAAAGCCCCAGTATTCAATTGTCTAGCCTTTCATGCAGGAAAACTATTCTTAGGCATGAAAGAATAACACATTGAAGTTGAAAGGGTCATCTAAATAAAGATGACTGGCCAGGGCATGGCCCCTGGTCTGTCTCTGTTCACCACGGCTTTGTGCCTGGAATATAAACAGCAAATACCAACAGACACGCTGATATGAGCATAACTTTGAATATCTAATCCTGTATAACTGAAATTTCCCAGCTCTGGGAACAACATCGAATTTGCAGAGAATAAACCAATTGAAGTCCCAATAAGCAGCGGAAGAACACAAGCCTCCCTAAGCCCAGCTAGACTTTTGCTCCTAAGCCCTTTGGGTGCAGCTGAAGGGTGCCACTGTGGGGTCACCCCATAGACAGCTCCAGGGGGTTACAATATTTTCTCTCCCCTCTGGGGACACTCTCTGCTCCCAGAGCAGAATCGGCAATAGCTCATGAGTTGCCCTGTTCTGCTGAGTGCTCCTGGGCCAGATGCGAGCAGCACAGGACATGCAGAAATACAGAAGGATCGTTCTCACCCTCCATACACATTCCCAGCTGCAGAGCAGTAGGAAACCACAGGCTGATTGCACCAGAGAAAACATGTTTTTTCCAGGTTTCTGCAGGTTTAAATGAGCTCTGTGCTACTGGTGTCATGGGGCACAGGTAGGGACCAGTAACATTTTCATTTAGAGGCATCTTAGAGCCTCTCCATAGGAAAATAAACAGACTCTTCAGTAAAATTACACCCAATTAAGCCACAGGTAAATAATTAAGCCACAGGATTCAGTATTTAAGCACTTCCCAGTTGCTTGGATAAGTGAAGTGTCACTGTTATAGATTAAGCTTCTACACTAAGTTTCCTCTGTTGCATCTTAAAAATAAAAACCAACGCTTAGTTATATCTAACTGAAGACTGGCTCTGACTCCTTTGTTGAAATGAAGACAGGTACTGTTCCTGAGAAGCACAAGGTAGTCTGTTCTTTGGTTCCCAGGAAGGGTGATGGCAGAGATATTAACCAGGAACATACTGGCTTGGTAAAACAAAAACCCTCTGGCACAAAAGACCACATCCAGACCCTTGTCACAGAGTTGGCTTGCGCAACTGTACATGCCAACCCATGGCTCATCATGCTGACCAAATCCATCATGTCTTTTTCCCATCTGCTCCTGGATATCCAGTTTTCATCCCCTCTCATGTCCAGTGTGCACTGCAGCCTCCCTGGAGGCAACCCTGAGCTGCCCAAAGTCCTGGACACCCACCCCTATGGCCAGCTGATTACTCTTTACTAACCGCTTTGGGGACCACTGTCATTGGCAAGGGACAGGGAGAAGTTGTTCCCATCAAGATCTTCTCCCACCTGCATGGAGCAGCCCAACAAGGGCAGGAGAGCTGAGAGCCAGACAGGCTTTCCAGTGAGACACTGCATGTCCTGTTCTTACTGGCAGGTGTTTGGGGGCAACTTCAGAAATCCGCCTCCCCAGCCTGAGCCAGAGACAGGGGTCCCTCTCAACCTGCTCCAACATGTGCAGGGCTGGGCTTAGTCATTGCTTTGAGGGTTGGATTTTTTCTAAATTTCTTTTGAAATTTGCAATTCTTCATATGACCTGTTGAAGAAAAGCCACAGGACTCAATGTTTGCACTGGCTTTAGAGTGAGAATCGTGAATTTCTAGTTTCAGCTTAAAAAAAAAGGAAAAAATTAAAAATCTCATTCTATTTCCTCACTTGTTGCCCAGGCTTTGAAGTTATAAATACAAACTGCACCTCACCCATTCAGGATCTACAACCTCTTCAACCTAAATCAAACTCCAGAGGAAATAATTACTACTTTTTTCTGTGGGGGATTTTTTTTTATTGTTTTGTTTGTCTGTTTTAAATATTGTGGATTATATAACCAAATACTTGGGTATCTTTTATTTAAAAAGAAAAAAAATAAGTAAATAGAAAATCAGTCCGATCTCCCCTATATCGACAGTAGCAGCAGCTGGAATGCCCAAGGCCAAAAATCCTTTGTCTCGAATTAAAAAAAAAGTCTGTTTTCCCCCCCATATCCCCACTGAAACATGTTTCACACTTAGCTACTAGAAACTCACCCTGCAGACATTTACATCACAGGCTTTGCTATTATAAGATATAGTAAAAGACAAAAGGAACAAGGTCTTGTAACTGGAGGGCAAACATTGTAACTGTTCATTTGTTAGGGGGTGACATTTCTGATAACGCCACTTTAGTTGAGCTACCATTCCATATTGTAATTTCATTATAGCATCCTATCACAGTACTTAATAGGAGAGATACACATCAACAGATCTATTACCTAAAACAAACAAAGATATTAGGAAACTTCTTGGGACTGAGTTGTATATTGACTTCTGGTCAGCATTTCCAGAAAATTTCATTAAATTTATGTCATCAAAAAATGTAACATATGGACCTTCTGAACAGGAACTCATACCAGCAGGAGTAACACAATTGTTTTTCCCCATTTTGTGATTTATCATCTGTTCCATTACATGCTACACAGACTGTCATTTTTCTTTAAATGTGTTTGATAAAAGAGTTCTTGTTCTACTAGGTCAGGTATTATTATTCACCAACATTATGTACCAACCAGCACAAACGCCAGCAGTAGCTGCAGAGCTGTCACTGGATATCAGAGTTAGCTCTGGGTTTTGTCCCACCATACACCAGTCCCATATATATTGGGTTTGCCTGGCAAGGTTCTGGTAGCGGGGGGCTTACAGGGGTGGCTTCTGTGAGAAGCTGCTAGAAGCTTCCCCCACATCCAATAGAGCCAATGCCAGCTGGTGCCAAGATGGACCCACCACTGGCCAAGGCTGAGCCCATCAGCAACAGTGGCAGCACCTCTGGGATAATGTATTTAAGGGGAACAAAAAGAACACATGCACAACTGCAGCTGGAGAGAGGAGTGAGAATATGTGAGAGGAACAACCCTGCAGACACCAAGGTCAGTGAAGAATGAGGGGGAGGAGATGCTCCAGGTGCTGGAGCAGAGACTCCCCTGCAGCCTGTGGTGAAGACCATGGTGAGGCAGGCTGTGCCCCTGCAGCCCATGGAGGTTAGTGGTGGAGCAGATATCCACCTGCAGCCTGTGGAGGACCCCACACCAGAGCAGGTGGATGTGCCCAAAGGAGACTGTGACCCCGTGGGAAGCCCATGCTGGAGCAGGCTCCTGGCAGGACCTGTGGCCCCATGGAGAGAAGAGCTCATGCTGGAGCAGGTTTGCTGGCAGGGCTTGTGACCCCATGGGGGACCCACGCTGGAGCAGTCTGTTCTTGAAAGATTGCACCCTGTGGGAAGGGCCCATGTTGGAGAAGGTCATGGAGGACTGTCATCTGTTGGAGGGATCCCACACTGGAGCAGGGGAGGAGTGTGAGGAGTCCTCCCCCTGAGGAGGAAGGAGTGGCAGAGACCAGGTGTGATGAACTGACCACAACCCCCATTCCCCATCCCCCTGCACCACTGGGGAGGACGTAGAGAAACTGGGAGTGAAGGTAAGCCCAGGAAGAAGGGAGGGGTGGGTAGAAGGTGCTTTAAGATTTCGTTTTTATTTTCTCATTACCTTACTCTGATTTGATTGGTAATGAATTAAACTAATTTCCTCAAGTTGAGTCTGTTTTGCCTGTGACAGTAATTGGTGAGTGATCTTTCCTTGCCCTTATCTTGACCCCTGAGCTTTTCATTATATTTTCCTCTCCCCTGTCTAATTGAGGAGGGGAGTGATAGACCAGCTTTCGTGGGTGCCTGGCATTCAGCCAGGGTTACCAACGACAGTCCTTTTTGGCACCCAAGGTGGGCCACAAGGAATTCAGGATAAGGCTAGTAATTGGGAGAGGTAAAAGGCAAAACATGGACTCAACACAGCTAGAGAGTGAAAAGTAGTATTATTGTGGGGAAATTCTGTTTTTGGAATTGTGGTGAAGGGACAAAGGGTGGATTATGTGTAAATGGTCCACTTTCAGCTGGTGTTGTGATGATGTTATTTTGATTTTGGTGGGGGGAATCCTTTTTCTTGATGTAAATGAAGTTTGTGAGGATTGTGTGATGTATGTGGATTTTAATGATAATTCTTAAATATTTTTGATCGCACCTGGCATCCAACCAAGGTCAACCCACCAAACCATAAAATGGGGGAGCAGCTGAAGGGGAAGGAGCTCCTTGGTCACTCCTTGTGCTAAGCAGGACACACATGCTCTCACAACTGATATCACAGCAGGACTCTGGAGAGAGCAGAACACAGCCGTGTCTTTCCACAGTACAGCCCACCTAAAAGATTCAAAGCTACATTTGCTACCTGCCAACCACGTAGCAGGTTGCCACTCACACAGGTCTGTGGTTATAAGTGCAAGTGGCTCTGTGTCAATCCCCTTCTTGCGCCCGCACTGAGACCTGCCCTAACCAACTTCTCATGGACCTTGCAGGGGTTTGCAGCACAGCGGTATCAGCAGCACTGCCATCAGCATACAAGGGACAAGACATGCCCTTGCCACCCAGCAGCCCTCACACAGCTGAGCCACCAGCACATACAACAGCGCGGCTGGGGACTTGTTCTCCACATAGTCTGCCAGCAAGCACTCCCAGTCCTGTGCCTGTGAGATCAGTGTAGTGGAGCTCCGCAAAGGCAAGAGGCTCTCTTTGCACTTCTTGCCAGTTCTTAGATGTTTCCTTATCTGCTCTTAATTATCCATTCTATTTTTACACTGTTTCTCCCCCCACCCCCCCAACTCCTAATTGCCCGAACTTATTTTCCTGATGGTTTTCTGCTGAAGATGAATTTCAGGAGCTCAGTATCTCAGGCAATTTCAAGACATAATTAACACCACCACTCCCCTCATTAGTGAGTGGCCTACTTTCTCTAAAGCTCTACCATTCCCCTAGATGTTTGGAAAAAGTCCTTATTATCCCTCTGTAGCCTTTGACTAACATTAACTCCTTGTGCTTTACAGGGCTCTCCTCTCCCTGCCTGCAGGTGGGAAACACCTGCCAGAGTCCCCTTCACTTGCTGGTTTCCTTCTCAAGTTTCTGCACTGGATAGTTTTAGCTCCCAGTCACAGGCTGTGCTGCCTGTCCCAGCACAAAGTCCCATTTTGCCATCAAGGTACAGAGCTGACATTGTTCTACGTGCAGCTCACACGCCTAAGAGTGTCCCCATCCCAGAAAGCTTGCAATCAATACAGAGAAGACAAAGAAGGATGGTCATCCCCATGGAATTTGGGTACTGAAGCACAAACACACAGAACCTACAGCAAGCCCAGCTTTACACCTCAGTTGCAAACCACTTTTTTCTTCTGAGTGCCTGAGCATACCTCCTCTCCTCCACCCAAGCTGAACTTCTTTTGAATTCAGTAAGAATCTTTGAGTAAGAAGAGCTGATTTGGGATAGCAGACTGGACTCTTCCAGCTTTCCTTCCCTTTACTCCAACACCCTGGTACTGATATGTCCTACAAACCCATCACTTAATAAGCAAAACCAAAGGCTTATTTCCAAAGCTAACCCATTGAGAGCTCACATAGGAGTCTAAACTTAATTGTCTGTGGCTGTAACAATATCAGATAACCCCTGCAGAGATAAACAACCAGACTTGGGAGATTAATATTTTCTTTGATATAAACTTTGTAGGATGCTCTGTTGTCAAAAAGTCCACAGAGATTGTGTTGTAGTAGGTGGCACTTCATTTTCCAGAATCTATGACCCAGCAGAAATTACTGTCAGCTCCCTGACCAGCCAGGGGGTATTGATTCCCCCGTTACTACAGCAACCCATTAGTTATTAGATCGTGTCTCGTATGCAGTGACTAATCTGCCTCAGCGAGGTCTCGGATTTTGACACTTTTTCATTCTAATCCTTAATTAGTTTATTTGATGCGGCCTGCACATTTTATTTTTATACTAAGTAGTTATTGAAAATACAGTCAAACAGAGCAGAGATCAAAGGAGCAAAAACAGTACGCTGCCAACTAAACTAGTTATGCAAAATAAAAAGACACTCTTCCATCCCCAGACTTCACTTGAAACATGAGTGCCCCTGATATGTCACCTCCTTTGTATTGCCTCTGTTCCAATGGTTGCACCAAAAGACTAGGCAGCATTCACCAGCAACTTTATCAGCTTCCTTTAATACTTCACTTCTCAAGGAGGAATAGACTTTGTCAGGTATCTTCCCTTTACACCAAAAGAACCAGAGACTGGTTACCCTTTTATGGCTTACCCTCTCTCTGATGTGAAGTGGTGAGGAACGGTTCTGTCGAAAAACACTACTCATGGCCAGAGTCAGAGTGGTTCCTGACTGCGTGACAATCCAAACCCGGACAGAGGAGCAGTGTACTGGGCTAAGACCCACACTCATTCTCACAAACTGCTTGACACATAAGACTGCATGTTTTGGCCACAAACTTAAGCAACTTCAAACTTTATATCACACTCATTAATAAGCTCCTGTGTCACCTGACAAAGAAATCCCAGTGCTGGAAATAAAAATTAAAAAAAAACCCCACATTAATTCAGAAGCTTATTCATATTCACAAAAACACCAAAATGGAGAAAAATCAGTACCAAAAGTCAGAGCGAAAATAAAAATTAAGAATTTATGTTTAACTGAGGTGCCATTAAAAACTTCTCCTTTAGTTCTCTTAATCTGTTATTAATTGAAAATAAAGTTCCAAGTGGAGTCTATCCCTTCCAGGTTTCCTGTTACAGGATACAAAATAGGAAAGCAACTTCATTCTCAGGCAGCAAAATCCAGTTATGTCTACTGACTGTACAGGAAGGGCAATTCTTATGTGTTTGCCACAGGAAAGCTTTATTATACCAACAGTTTGCATTCTGATAAAACCTCTCGGGTATCTTTCACAGAAACCATGTACTCCTTGTACATTTTTATAGAACTAGATGAAAACAAATCAGTGTGCTAGGTCTGCTGTTCTACTGAGTATCAGCAGAACATTAAGCATAACAGTCGGCCACTGAAGAGATGACGACTACCAGGAGAACTGGCTTCAGAACCACTGCCTTAACAAGGAAAGGACAAGCTCTAGCTAATGCCTTCCAGGTGATGCCTCCCTTTCTGTGCACCTACAAGGGTTTAGGCACAAAACACCCACCAGATTCTTGTGCACTTAAATGGATGAACACATGTCTATGAAACCCATGTCCCTCCATGGGTTCTGACTGTGCTCCATCTCTAGATGTCAGGGTGTTCACAGCCTCAGCTACACATTTGAGCTTACTCAAGCAAGATGTGCTTGTACAGTTTTAGGATAGGGATGGAAAATTTCCAAAACTATGCAACAGGAGGTTTTTCTTTAACTTAATTTGATAGCAAACTATGGATTTATGCTGTGGCTTTTTCCCTGACTCTGATGGAGTAAAAGGATCCCAAAGTAGAAAGGCTTAGGGTAAATATCCAGACATGTGACTGCATGCATTTCCATTGTTTGGTATTATCACCAGGCTGGAGGGCAGCAAAGGTTGCAAATTCAACCTAGGGACTCTCTGCTTCACCAGTATTCCCTGTCCCACAATCTAAATTTCACAGAATTGAAGAGATTTAAAGGCGATATTTAGATCACTCACCAGTTCCAGGTCACTCCCTGTAGTACAATCTCCAGTGCCTCATTCAGTTTCAAAAGTGTCAAACAGATGAAATGAATAGATTGAAATAGAAGAGAATTTGGAATTGCCTTTATCTACGCGATGCAGTGTGGGATTGTGTGTATGTATGTGCCAGCTGTTTTCCAAAACTCACCCACTTTGATCCATTAGAAAATTGACCTAGTATGCTCAAGAAAGTGTCTTGAATTAGCCCAAATAACCCATCAACCATCCTGAATAATTCTTTGGATGTGATTGATAGAACAATGGACCAACTATTAAATCAGAACACTGCTCTCCAGAGAAATCTAACCTAGACTCTGAGCTCATAACAGCAAGAGCATTCAAGTGCTCCACCTATAAGCAGCCAAGTCAGGCACACCCTATTACCTAAATGGAAACCCACAGGCACAGTGGATTCACTAGTAAACTGCACAGTATTTTATTATATTAAGATATATTTCACTGAAGGTGGACAGAAGCACTAACAAAATGCAAAAGAAAGCTTCTCACCACTGTTGGTGGAAGTGTAGTAAAATCTTGAGGTAAAGAAACATGCAGCTTAATAAAATATCACTTAGAAAATTCAAGTGAATTGGCATTTAATACAATTGGGCATACAATTAGGGAATGTGATTGACCAATAGAAGCACCTAAAGAGCAAAGTCATTGCTCCTCACGCTCTTCATTAATAGGATGGAGAGTCAGAATTGATCAGTAATAATATACTATATACTAACAAAACTGTCTGCTAGACAGACTTACACTTTGTGACAAAGTATTTCATAACATCATACATACCAATTTCACCGCAGATAAATGAGTCTTTCAGCTCAGCCTTTTTTTTTTCCATAAGCCTAATAATCTAGTTATGAATAACCCAGCTTCACATGTAAAAAACTGAGATTTGAGGCATAGAGCAAGATCCTAAATCTGTCCCCCATATTGCCAAGCAGACCCTTAACTCCTGTGGCCCTGGCTGGTTTGGGGAGTAAGAACTGGTGCTCCTGTCCTCTGAGATTTCCCTTCCAAGATCCTCCCTTTCATCCCAGTACCGGCCAGGAGAAGCACTCCCCCCAACCCCTTCCTGTACTAAATGTCCTTGATTTCTTCTGAATTTGATGGGAGAACAGTATATCCCACAAACACCCTGGAGATCATAGATCCAAGCCCAAAGGCCCAGCCTTGTTAACACTGTCGAGCTGCACACAAGGCATGTCAGCCATCCCCTTTAAGTCTGTTTTATTTAATTACCACTGTCAACTATCTAAAAGACTGTTAAGCTAAGAGAATTTTAGGAAGGTGAGATGGAGAAGAGAAGCAGTGCTAGGAGAAGAGGTTTACAAATGATAAGTCTCTTGTACACTTAGACTTGGGCTGAATGAGAAAGCAGAAGAGGCATTGCAGCTAAGTACCAGCTCCTGACTGTTTATACACCATTACATACCCAGTTACCCACAAATAAAGCACATTCTGTGCTCCTCTCCACATCATATTTCACTCTAGCATATGAATAATCTGATATGCCTGTAAGCAGAGCCCAAATTCAAGAATATTAAGAAATTGCACAGACAGAGTAATAATGAAACAGAATTCCTAAGCCAGAGAAGAAACAGCTGTGTGTAATTCATTATGTCACAAGACTGTCATGTTGCTCAACAGATAAACACTCCTTTTTCCTGGCTTAAATCAGACCCTTTTGATGCTGGGAATCGTGCTAAACCTATGGCAAAATACAAACTGTGCTGCAGGATATCATACATTTGTCTTGCAAATGTAACCTAACGATACACTTCTGAGGATAAAGCAACATGCAACACAAATGTACATACACTGATAGTAAAGTGGCAAAACTGCACGGTTGGACAGTACAAAGCAGTGTACTGGAGCAGAGTATCTCTCAAGCACAAGTTCCAGCACCATCACCAGTAGATATGGCTATGGGCCACATCCTCACAGTGATACCGATTAGCGTAATTCCCTTTATTGCAGGGCAGCTACACATAAAAGCACCGGATGAACACGTGGTTTAACAGTGTCTGTGTGCTAAGTGAGGACAAGAACCAGCAGAGAGGAAAAGGAACAAGTCTGTAGCAGCTGGTTTGTCATACTTGAACAAAGGACTGATTCCTCTTATATACTGCCCTTCACAGCTGCTGTGCCTTGGAGGCATTTTCTTTGCTCAGATAAAGCTGTGCATAGTAACTCTTGCACCTTCTCCTAATGGTGGCTGGCTGTGATCCGATCACTGCTGTATGTAGCATTAAGGTCAATACGCCTGTAACCATAAATACCGAAATACATTTTGCTAATGATCAACCATCGTCACTGAGCAAAGACAAATGTGTTCACTGCAAACTCCGAGCACACCATAGCATTGCTTTTAGAAGAAGAAAATGCACTGAAGAACCTGGACTTCTTGTCCCTGGAAATAAGCCATGTCTTCATGGCCTAGTCACCTCTATAAATACAATGAAGTATGGTAAATACATCTGGGATTACATTAGACACTGAGCAATTTGGGAAGATTGGTCGACTGTGGAAATCCAAAATGATCTCAGTAAAGCAGCTTAAGTAGTACTAGCTAAGCAGGTTTGGAGCTCACATTTCAATGCAGAATACCATTTTATATGAGAACTCACTTTGCAAAACTGTCTAGGCTCAATGTCCATTACTAGACTACTTAATGATTTATTGTGTCATCAGTTGGAACTTCTCCTAGTGCCCTTTGTGTTGATGATGTCATTTGAAGATCACTTCTTTTTATGGTTGGTACATGCAGTAAAAAGATTTACAGTGTTCATATGTCTCCACCAATGGATCTTATGCACAACCTTTAAGATTCAAACACAGAGAGTGGGATTCACATCACCTAACCAACATCCCAAAGTCAGGTAGTCAGCCTGCTTTGCTATAGAGGCTCTTTTTGTATAGAAAACATGAAAGGAAAAGGCATCTCCAGATCATAAGTCTTCCCACCTAGCTCGACCATCTACTTGACGAATCCCAGCCAAAATGATGTTACATACTTATCTGCCAACCTGACAGGGAGTCACAAGAGGTTTGTCCCCTTCCAGGAGCTAAGATCCAAGACGTCACTGAGAGGGTGCCACAACTTGTCAAGAGCACAGATTACTATCTGCTGCTACTCTTCCACATGGGCACAAATGACGCTGCAAGCCAAAGCCTGGGCAGAACTAAGGAAGACTATAACGCCCTGGGGAAGCAAGTGAAAAATATTGGTGCCCAAGATATCTTCTCCTTCATATTACCTGTTGGAGAAAAATGGAAGACTAGAAATAGGTAAATAATGCAAATCAACTCCTAGTTATGTGGCTGGTGTTGACGTGAGGGTTTTGGCTTTTATGACAATAGGACATTCTTCAGCAACCATAGCCTGCTAGGGACAGATGGAATCCACCTGTCTAGAAGGGGTAAGGGGATCTTTGGCAGCAGGATGGCCAACTTGGTGAAGAGGGCTTTAAACTGAGGGACTCGGGGGTGGGGGCCAAAGTGGCAATGCTAATGCCGTCACATACAACAGGCGAATAAGACAGGTCAACCAGAGCAATGACAAAGGTGCCCTGGCTGCCTCACAAGATGACAACTAGGAGACCAACCACCTCAAGGGTGTGCTATATTGGGTCCTCGTGCACCCCTCCAGGGAAACCTGTGTGCTCAAGTACCTTTCTGAAATGCCCAATGCATGCAGTGTGGGGAATAAACAGGAGGAACTAGAGGTCTGTGTGAGTCACAGGGCCCTGATCTCATTGCAATCACAGAGACATGGTGGGTTAGCTCACATGACTGGAATGTGGTCATGGATGGCTACAGGCTTTTCAGGAAAGACAGACCAGCAAGGCAGTGCGGGTGAGTTGCTCTTTATGTGAGGGAACAACTGGAATACATCAAGCTCTGCCTTGGAGTGGAAAGAGAACAAGTTGAGAGCTTGTGGGTAAAAATTAAGGGACGGCCAAATATGGGTGACACTGTTGTGGGCATTTGCTGCAGGCCACCTGATCAAGAAGAGGAAGTTGATGAAACCTTCTACAGGCAGCTGGAAGCAGCCCCACAATCACAGGCCCTGGTCCTCATGGGAGATTTCAACCACCCTGATATTTGCTGGAAAAGTAACATGGCAAGCCATGCACAATCCAGAAGGTTCCTACAGAGCATCAAGGACAACTTTTCTATGCAAGTGGTAGAGGAGCCAACAACGCAAGGTGTGCTGCTCGACCTTATACTAACGAACAAGGGCAGGCTGGTTGAGGATGTGAGAGTTGGGGGTAGCTTTGGCTATGGTAACCATTAGATGGTCAAGTTCAGGATACCACATGGTAGAAGCAGCACAACAAGTAGGATTACAGCCTTGGACTTCAAGAGGGACAACTTTGGCCTTTTCAAAGACCTGCTAGGAGGAATCCCACGGGCTAGGGCAGGGAGGTCCAAGAGAGCTGGACAGTATTCAAGGACCACTTCCTCCTAGCTCAAGATAAGTGCGTCTCCTGGAGGAAGAAGTCAGGCAGAGGACCCAGGAGACCTGCATAGATGACCAAAGAGCTTCTAGTGGCAAACTGGATCCTTGCAAATCCATGGGCACCGATGGGATGCACCGACGAGTGCTGAGGAAGCTAGCAGATGTTCTTGCCAAACCACTCTCCATCATCTTTGAAAGGTCGTGGAGGACAGGAGAGGTGCCCAAGGGCTGAAGGAAAGCAAATATCACTCCAATCATTAAAAAGGGCAAGAAGGAGGACCTGGGAAACTATAGGCCAGTCAGCCTCACCTCCATCCCCGGCAAGGTGATGGAGCAGTTCATCCTGGAGGTCATCACCAGGCATGCAGAGGACAAGAAGGTTATCAGAAGTAGTCAACATGGATTAACCAAGAGGGAGTCATGCTTGACCAAACTGATTCCCTTCATCAACCCAGCCAGTCATGCCATCACAGAAGGCTGAGTAGTGGATGTTGTCTATCTCTACTTCAGTAAGGCATTCCACACTGTCTCCCATGGCATCCTCATAGACAAGCTAAGGAAGTGTGGGTTGGATGAGAGAAGAGTGAGGTGGATTGAGAACTGGCTCAACATCAGAACTCAGAGGGTCATGATCAACAGAGCAGATTCTGGTTGGAGGCCTGTCACTAGTGGTGTTCCCCAGCAGTCTGTACTGGGTCTAGCCCTTTTCAATATATACATCAATGACCTGGATGATGGGATAGAGTGTAACTTCAGCAAGTTCACTGATGATACCAAGCTGGGAGGAGTGGCTGATACACCAGAAGGCTGTGCTGCCATCCAACGAGACCTGGACAGGCTGGAGAGCTGGGCCCAGGGGAACCTCATGAAATTCAGCAAGATCAAGTTTAAGGTCCTGCACCTAGGGAGAAACAACCCCATGCACTAGTACAGGTTGGGGGTTCACTTATTGGAAAGCAGCTCTGTTGAGAAGGACCTGGGAGTGCTCATGGACAACAAGCTAACCATAAGCCAGCATTGTGCCCTTGTGGCCAAGAAGACCAATGGTATCCTGGGCTGCATTAAAAGCAGTGTGGCCAGCAGGTCTAGGGAGTTTATCCTCCCCCTCTGCTCTGCCCTGGTGAGACCACATTTGGAGTACTGTGTCCAGTTTTGGGCCCCCCAGTTTAAGAAGGACAGGGAACTGACCTGGGATCAAGGCATTTGTGAGGATAAAGCACATCACAGTTCTCAGGTTTCTGCACATGCAAGCCCTGTAACAAGCAGAAAGAAGCAATGGAGGTGTATCAATCCCAATCCTTCCCCAACTCTACATGTGCACCACTCCTACCCCAGAGTATTGGGGCAAAAATGCCCCAGAAAGGGTTTACCCATTTTCATGCAGCAGAGTGCATCACAGACACGACGAAAACCAAGCCACCACATCCCTCAACAGCCACTGAGCTCAGCTTCATCCTGCAGTAAAGCATCTCTGCCTTCACAGAGGGGTGCTGTAATGCTACCACTGCCTTAGTGACTCAAAATGCTGCCATGGCTGCACTACTGTTGGGAAGGGGAAGGATACACAGCAGCACCTACAGCAGGCCCCAATCTGCAATTCCTCCCTTGGAGGATTCAATAGGGATCTTAATATTACCTGGAATTGAGGGAGGCAGAAACCTGCACCATGGCAGCACTGAAGGCATCTCAAAAGCATGCTCAAAAGCCACTTTAAAGATACCAGACGAATAGAGCTGTTGCAGCAGTGCAGAGCACCAGGTAGTGAAAGAAGCACCCACACCTTCCCTGTACAGGCTCAGGCTGGTCTCAGCACAGGCAATGAGGTTTTATCCTCTACTGGCAGTGGCTGCTCAATACAGCCCCCTTGGTCTATTTGTCAGCCTTACTCTGCCTTTCAGGAAAATTTTCATCTCCCACTTCATGGGAGGAACATGAAATGTGAATGGCACAGCAAGTGGAGATAGCCGCATTTCTGGGTGCCAGAACATCTCTCCAATATCTTGTGGAACACCAGCAGGAACACCAGTCAGCATCTTAGCCCTTGCAAATACAAGTCCAGCCTTTCATCTGCAGCAAAGATTGAAAGAACTGCACAACCGTACACACCTCTTTAAGATCCTGTTGCCAAATTAGTAAAACATGTAGCTACTGTATGTCATTTTTATTGTATATAAAAAGAACCCATTACATTTATTTGGTACTTTTTGTTGCTGTCATGAATGCCTAAATAATCCTTCTGTGTTTAGAAACAAGCCATTGGGGACCAATGAGATACATTTATTGTAATTACATGATTCTTCTAATTAATTTTTGTCAGGAAATTTCAAAGTAAAAATCTCCAGCTAAATGTGCCCTCCCTTCCCTCCAGCCAATAGACACATTTCTGAGCCTTGCTTAAAAAGCTCATTTCTTTTTTGCTAGTTGAAATAGAGTGGAATTGTTAGTGAGAGTGGGCAGAAAGGAGAGAACATTGCCATTAGACCACACTGTTTAAATCAACCCCTAACAAGCATTTCATTTTGTTTGGGTCATTAACTACATTTGAGAGAAAAATGTAGTTTGCCTGGCAAATTGGTTGGTGGCCAAATATGTCTAACAGGAGACTCTTCTGGGTTAAACCCAAAGACCGCAACACAGACACACAAATTTTACAGGTGGGAAACTTAACCATAAAGAAAACACATTTCAAATAAGCATCCAAAGAAGTGGATGCTTAAAGATATAGACAAAGTTTGATATTTACTAATTTATGAGATTGTACAGCCTGAGGCAGTATTCTTGTAATTTATTCTATTCTCCCCTGTAACACAGATCACTGAATGTCATAAAGTAATTCAGATAAGATAGTCTGTAATTAGGGGCTAATGATATCGACTCTGCTGGACGCACAGCCACTTCTGAAATATGACACCCAAGTGATTTTACTGAAACATTATACCACATCCCTGGATAAGTCTCAAATAAATCTGTTTGAATGGTCAAACCCCCTTTTCCAAGCGACGGTGGGCTTTGGGAACATCTCACTTACCTTCTCCCTTTCTGCAGTAATTTGCTGAGTTAAAAAGTTACCACCTCATCCCACTCAGTTTCCCATTACCTCAAATTAAACAAGCCCATCTCCCTCAGCCTTTCCACATAGCGTGTGCCCACCGGTGCTGCGAGGCTCCCTGCAGCTCTCCTTCAGAATCCTCCAGCTCCTCATCTTCCCCACAGCATCCCCCAAACTGCACGTTCTGCTCAAGGCCCTTCCCTGCTGGTGTGGGTGAGTGAAAGGCAACTGCCCTTCTCCCATATGACACCTCTGGTTATCAGTCTGCATATGATGGCTCATTTGTTTTTTCTGCAAGAACACACAGTTGTTCACCCATTTGTTTTCTGATCCCTGATAAGCCTCTGCTACTGAAAACTCAAAGCTAGATGTGGTGTATGCATATACATGTATTCTTTTTTTTTTTTTAATCAAACTGCTTTCTGATCATTTCTGTTTTTCCACAGTGACATTGAATTCCAATGCTGATCTCCAAGGTGTTGCCTCCTTTCTCTGGTTAGTGTCACCTCCAGGCCCTGCATGGAGACTCTTAACTCCACCACCCAAGTCACAAGTGCAGTATTGAACAGTCCCAGACCCCTGATAGGCACTGTAAGGCACCTCACCTTAAGCCCTCCCCAGTCTGACAGCAAACCACTGATAACTTCTTCCGGCACACAATTTTTCAATCATTCACAACCTGTCTTAGAGACTCAATATCCTGTGATTGCTTTGGAGATTGGCATGAGAGAGGCCATGAAAAACCTCACCGCAGTCAAGCTGATGACCCTCCTTCCACTTTGTCATCCTGTCATAGAGGGGAACTAGGTGGAGTTGAGGTGATACATCCCTGACAGTTGTGCTCCCTGTTCTTCATTGCCTGTGATGCTCCAAGTGCATATGGAGAGATCACTGGATCACTTGACCCAGCAGTGAATTCAAACAGACCAGTTCGATTTGCCCGGCTCTTCTCTTCCCTCTCTTTCAGAGGCAGGTGCTACCTACATCTCTTCTCTTCCCCTGGAGCCTCCCCAGACCTCCTCATGCTCTTGAAGATAACTGCTAATTGGCCCTGAATATTGCTCCGGCTTCATGCTCCATTCTCAAAATGCTACAAGAGCTGGGAACATCCAGTTTGTCCTAATACCCTAATAGCTGCAGACATTTGGAGATCTATAGGGTCTGCTGGTGCATTCATGTCCAGAGAACAAAGGGCAGGAGTTTTCTCCCCAGGGCTCTGGCAAGCTCAGGGTCTCAGCACTACTGGTCTCTCTTGTTGTCCTATAGAACTTATATGTCAATCTTAAAGCACATTACCTTCAGTTTGAATCATGAGCTTTCATTTCACAGCCACCACCTGCATTGTTTTTCACCCTTCTTTCATCCACCTTCATGTTCCCGTTTTCTTCAGATCTCTTTCTGCCCAGCCAGCTGCAAAGTTGCAAGGTATTGTGTCCTGTTGTGTTTCTCTTTTGAAATCCTACCTTGCACTACCAGTGATCTGACCTGCCAGATGCTCAGCAGCAGCCTCATTCATGCCATCTCTTTGGTGGTCCATAACCAACTGTCTCTGACAGACTGCCTGTTCCCAACAACCAGCACCAGGAGCCTTGCAGCAGACATACCACAACTTCAACCTGAGCATCAGCATCTCCCCCATGGCCAAGTCCTCCCTGAACCAGCTGCATCAGGACTCTGGCCACAGCCACTTTCTACCAAGTCTTTGCTATGGCATTTAAATTGTAACATTGATTATACACAAGACCTGAAGTGCCTCCTTTTTATTCCTTGTGCTGACGTATCTAAAACATTTGACTGATCGACCCATTCATTTTCTTCTTACAACAATTATCCCTCAACCTCTCCCAGTTCTCACTTCTGCCAGTGGTTTGATGCACCATCATCCTCTGCCAATCCTATTTTAAAGCCTTCCTCAACAGCAGCAAATCTCTCCTTGTAGTCCATTTTCTGTGCATGTGTCTCCACTGGGACAACACATAACACAGGGACAGTGTCTAGTGTTGTATTTGGTCCCTACTACCCTCGACTCTGGTCCCCTGCTGCCTGTCATCTAAACTGCAACAATGCTTATTTAAAATAACAACCACCCCAAGCTATTCTCTCCTATACCCCTGTTTATGGAAAAGCACCAATTAACCAGAAGTAATTTTTTTAGAATCTAAAAGTAATTTATATTATATAAGAAAAAAAGGTCAGGTAGATACTCCATTTATCACTATTACAAAGGGCTGTAACACAGTGATGAAAAGAAAGAGAAATTAATTACAAGTCAGAGGCTGCAATAACTCTCTCTGTAATTGTGACGAAAAATTTATATTAATGTTTCTGTCACCAAGAGAAGTTTGATTAATTTTACAATAGTGGAGATGCTATCACCTTAATATCAGTGGGTAAGGAAATTTTACAATTTGCAATTTAGATGTAGATCGTTTCTTTAAAACTCAAAAATTGCCTGCGAGGCACCTTCACACTTTATTAACAGCTCAATCAGTGCCACACTAGAAATAATTAGCCAAGAAACCATGTAGTAAATATATCTGGACTAGCAAACCTGCAGAATAAGAAGTACGTGATAAAATCCAGACCCCTACAAGAGAAACAGTCTCTCTCCAGCACTCCAAAGCAACTGCCACTGCCCAGCAGCCTGCTGTGCTGCTCTGCCTTCAGGGAAACAACACAAATACCAGATTTTCTGACAGCTTTGTTTTGTTTTCCATTTTTAAGCCTTCACTTGGCTGCAAAGCCAAGGGCAAAAGGGTTAGATCCAAGCAGGGCCACTGATGTTGCACCCTGACATAGCAGCATCCACACACGCTGGGTGCTTCTGAGAAGGCGCTGGCTTCCTTCTGGGGCTCCTGGATGCAAGAGGTGGGGTGGCAAAGGGCTGCTGAGGAAAGCGTCCTGCTGCCAAATGGTGAGTGAAACGCAACAGGAAAGAAAATGAGGCAGGCAGGGGTTGCCATGGTGTAGGACCAGGGACTCACCCAGTCTGCAGCAGTCACACCTGAGCACTTGTTCTGCAGCCAGGCAGGTCCCGTTCCCAGCCCATGGACACAGGAGTTACCTTGTTTGGCTTTTATTTTTTTGCTTTCCCCAGCTTTTAATCCTAACAAGACCCTGACCAGAGTCAGGATCTCAGACAGGACCTAGACATACACAAACACTAGTACCCTGGCAAATCAGCAGCCTTTGATATTAAACATCCCACAGACAGATCCTGACCAGGCCCTTATCTCTCTCTACATCTTTAAAGTCTCCTGCCCCCTCAGGACAGAACCATATGGAATAGGCCAGGACCTGGGAAGCCTCTGCCCTCCCGCAAGGAGCAGCGGCACCCCTTGAATTCAAACCTCTCGGCTCCTTGCTTTGCAGAGCACAGCATCGGAGCAGGAAAGGGCAGCACTGCCTTGTGATCCTCTCTCAGGCCGCTTGTGTTAACGGTGTGCACATCCCTGTGCCCTCCAGGACACTTATTGTTAGTGTCTGCACTGTCTCTGTAAGGAGAGGGGCCAATTAATGTATTTTTGTCCCCTGAAGACCTTCTCCACATCCAGCACACGTGGGGTAACTCAGCGAGGGAGCGCAGAAGGCCAGCAGCCAGGCTCTGCAAGTGACACCAGTCCCTGGCCTTTGCTACCAGAATGACCCCTTGAAATCCCAAGGATGTAATGCAGGAAAGGAAGGATCAGACCAAAGCCCTGGGAATCTTTCCCAGTTCCTTTCTGCACTATTTAGCAAGGGCCATTAATTTCTTTCTTTCATAAACACTGTGAACGATGAAAATCTGGAAAATAAGATAAGCCTAATGAAAATGTATTGGTTCTAAGGCAATCAATGCCATTCAGCTTGTGGAGAAGAGGAAACAGTTCCCAGTCTGTACTCTGCTCCCTGTAGTCAACAAGGCTGACTGTTTCCAGCATGGATCAATGAACCATTCGTTAGGGGAAGTGAACCTGTATGAACGGCATTCATCTTTCTCCTCCAAGATCAAACAGAGTCGCACGGGAAGTTTCAAGACTGCTCTTGAAACTTCAAGTCTGGGGAAAGTTTGAGCGCTTGCAGGTAGTTTGCTCATAACAGTGTCTAGCAAATCCTCATACTTGCTGCACCCAGAGACTGAGCAGGAAGACACTGAGGCTGTGCACATGGATGTTGTATCATCTCCTCTGCAGAGCAGAGGCAACACTGCACCACAGGTGCAGGGGCACATGAAAGGTATTGGGGTGAGCAGGGGGAAATAAGCTTTCTAATGCCGTCATCTTGTAAGCAATATAAAACAAGCCAATGCAATTTTCTTTCTTAATTTCTTTAGATATAGTGATGCTAATGGTGGGCCAGGGGAAGGATGGAAGGAAGTGGTGGTGTAATATAACCAAAGTAGCCTATTCATCTTCCAAAGAATTTAAGAGATGTGGGTTTGCCCTAAAAAGATTAAGCTCCTTACAAGGAATGCTATTAAGAATTGTTCACTCCAGCAGTTAAGAGATGCCCCAAAGCAGGCAGGAGCTGGCCTTGCCAGAGTCTTCTGCAGACAGCTCTGCAGCTCCAAAGCATTCATGCAGGGGGAAGAGACTGAGTAACTGTTCCGTCAAGTGCAAGACCCTTTCCTCAGATGCATCACTGTAAACCCGACAAATGGTACCTCCAGAATAGCTGTCAAAGGCTGTCATCTGTAGTGTACAAGTAGCCAGTGTAATTCAGCATGTCATTAACTGACACGGGGCAGCACAAAGTCCACAAACCACACCTGTTTAAATAACTAGAAAGCCAAAGAAAGCACAGGCTGGCCAAGGAAGTGAACTGAAGCAGGCATATAAAAAGGTAAATAGCACACAGCTAAGGCCACGTCCCTTCTTCCCACTGAACTGACACAAAACTTAATGGGAGCTCTTTATAAGGGTGGGGCTGTAGAAAGAGGCACTAAAGGCTGCTTCCAATGACTTTAAGGCATTTGGAAGTAGGCAACAATAAAAAGAGGAAATTACAAAATACAGATGCTGGACTGGCTGCAAAACTTAAAAGTGGAATTTCCTCATGTTCTGCATATTGTTGCAAGCTGTGGAAAAACTTAGCTGTCTTCCCTAAAACAGCTGGAAAAGTGAGATATGGAGAGCAAAGTAAGCACAAGAGGATAATGCCATGTTAGGAGTGTGTTCTGCAGCCTGAGCTACAGCTGACAACAAAACAGGACCACCCCAGAGACACCAGCACTGGACACAACTACAGGCAAAGCACAGCATGGTCTTTGCTGCCTCCAGCCAAAAACACTCACCCATACCATAGGACCAGCTTCATAAGGTAACTAAAAAACACAGTTTCCCTCAAATTGCTCCAGTAGCTGTATGACTGAGCTGCCTCCAAGGAGAAAAGCTTCTGACAAGGCAGTTATGATCCTGCTGCCAAGACATTTTGGTATGGCCTTTCACATACACCAAAGCCTGCAAATACTCCGCTTTAGTGCATTGGTAACATGCAGCAGACAGAAGGGGACAGTCCTCTGGGAACATCATCCCCTCTCCACCCCACCAATGCTGCCACGTGCTGCAACACAAGGGTAACACTGAGCCCACAATTTCCTCAGCCTTCAGCTGCACCTCCTTTCAGCACAGATGCTTCTGATGCCCCTTGCCTACTCCCTTTCCAGGGCTACTCTCACATCTTAGTTTTTCTTTAAAAATTTCCCTCCGCCCATATCATCAACCAGCATGTACAGATCCCCCCCTGCTCAACTCAATGCCTTTTCCCAGTAGCTGGGTACTGCCAGAGTATAACGTACACATGAAGTAGTAGCTCTCCAATAAGTATTTGACAGATTAAACACTGCCTTGAGCTTTAGTTTTTGAGCAGAGTTATGAAAAATAATGTCCCCTGGAACTTGCATTTCGTGATAGCTTGCAGAGTGACCGCCTACCCATTGAGGCTCCACTGTGGAGCATATATGCACTTGGCAAGTGATCCTTCTCACCCATCAGCTCTATCTCCTGCTTTCACGGCGCTACGAAGCAGGAGCTGAGATCTAGTGCTCTAGCTGCCCTGCAGGGATGACCATCACTGAGAATAGGGCAGCCTCCAAAGGGATGCCAAGGACAGAGTTTGTGTGATACAAAGGCCATATTTGATGTTCCGGAATTAAATATTACAGCACAATTGGAGTTTGGCTTAGAGGCCTGATGAAGTCATCCCCAAGGACAGCGAATAGTAGAGGGCACAGATGCTGTACACCCACCCACATAGTAATTGAAAGAAAAAAGTAGGAGAAAAGTTATTGTTGTTTTGAGAGCTAAATACACATTTAAGAACTCTGTGAACTGCCCAGAACAGCTACATGCTTGTGTGACCTGGCAAGATATGAGGCTTTCCAAGCAACTTACTATCTCTGGGCAAACAGGTGTCACAAAGTACCCAGCTTCTCTATTACATGTTTTCTTCTTCCTCAGCCCCAAGAAGATAGATATGTTCAGCTCAGGCAGCAGCCACAAAGAATCAATTGAACCTGTTTATCGAGAAAATACTTTCAAAGAAACAAATGATTCCTTATCAGGAAGGATGCACTCAGGAACTATGCACCATCTATGAATTAGATCCAAAAGCTTTCTGAAACTTTGTACCTTTGAATGGTAAAGGTTTTAAAAAGGAAAGGTGGGGAAGGAGAGAGAGGGAGGGGAGGGAGAAAGAGAAAGAAAAAAATCCAGGTCCAATAACATTGCTAGCAGCAGTTTACCTTTGAGTACTGAAGGAATTAAAAAAAAAAGAAAAAGAAAATCATTAAATGTATCTCTCACAGAATCCATTTTACAAGCTAACGTCACTTTGCTTTGCTTTCAATCAGAGCTTAAGGTTAATCTCCAGGACTACTGGTGCACATGCAGACATGGTGGAAAGATGCAAATAACTCCAGAGAGGAGGCACGGAGAAGAAAGCTCTTCACCAGAAATCTGTTACTCTACATTAAAATGCATCAGCTGATTTACAATCCCTGTTGGATACTAAAGTACAGCTGGGAACAGGCAGAAGCTCTGAGCCCAGAACACAGCACCATGAAAGCATGTTACAAACAACGGCATGTGTACATGTGTCCATCTGGGGGTGAAAGCGGGGAGGGGTGGCATGGATACATACTTTAAGTGCTTGTCAAATACTGACCTAAACACACCTCATTTTCCATCCATTGTAAGAGCTCTGTCATGAGCCTGAATGAACAGAAGGGTTCATTTGTGAAGATGCAACCCTCATGGTGTCCTGCAACACAAACTCTCAGTGAGCACTTCCCAAGCCCTCAATACAGCAGTCCAACCCCCTGGGGATGAACAGGAAACCCCCAGCAAGAGACTAAATGATGCAGACAAAGGTATTACCTCCTGAGATTGCTATGTGCTAAACACAGCTCCCCTGCACTGAGGGCAAATGGTTATCTGCCCCCATGATAGAAGGAATAGCTGTGTCTTGTGGAAGACAACCAGCATGAAGTCCAGGATTGCATCAGTATGTTTCTCCTCAAAGAAACTGACAACTTTACCCCAGGACTGGGCTTTGCAGCAGCATCCCTAACAAAAGCTACCCATGAGATGCTGTTAATGTCCGAGGCACCTGCTGGCAGTTTTATTGCAAGGTACCACGGGATGCTGAAGAAGAGGAAAAAATAAACTAAAATTTTAATTATTCCAATGAAAAAGCTGTCCTGATGTCTTGGTGCCAGAAACTGGATTACAGTCGTTTCAAATAAGAGAGGGATAGATTCTAGAAATGAATGGACTTGAGAGGGATGTGCTGTAGGTCAGATATACATGGTGAAGGAAACACTAACAGGCAGCCACTTGCATCCATCAATGCCATGAATTTGTCACAGTGGTCCAAAGCTTTGCTGCCCTGCCCTTTAACTGATTTTCAGAGACCATCCTCAAAAATATCCCCCAACTTGTCTGGCTTCAGTTGTGCCCTAAACTATCCCATCACTGGACTCTGATGCTGCCACTGCTCTTCTAAGTCTTCTTTTTCCTCCCTTATTTCTCTTCCTCCTTGGTTTTCTTTGCTTGGTTTTGTCTGTGCTTAACCAGAGTGTGACTTTGCTGGCCACAACTGACCTGGCATTTCACTGACACGCTCGTCTATTTGTGATTATATTGTTGACAGAACTATGTCATTCTTCTTTTACTTTCCTTTGCACCTTAATTTGCCCCTTACAGACCCATTGGCACCTGCTGGGAAATTGGCAAATAATTGTTCTATACCATGAAGTAATTTCCTATCGCCAAGTCTTCTTTAAAGCTAGATATACCTCTGCAGCATGTCTACATGGGTAGAAGCACACACACTGTGCAGTAAATACCCTCTGAGATGACATGAAAAAGACAATCTGGAAACGTGTCAGCAAAGAAAGCCCGAGGACACTATTTCGTAAAATGTGTCTGAAAGCTGTGGAAGGTCTGTCTTGTAGTCAAGACCTCATCATTAAAATTCAATCAAAAAAGGCAGTAGAACCTTCTAAGTTAAAACACTAAATAAAAGGAGATCGAGACAAATAGCAGATATCATCTGAGCTGGTCATAAGAATGAATGTGCATCAATCTCTAGAAAAGTCACTCAAGATTGATAACACCAAAAGACAACATCTTGATGATCAGTTTTACAGTGATGAATTGAGGGAAAGCTTAATGAGTCAACTACAGGATTGGAATTTCATTAAAGACTTTACCAGAGCTAGAAAAACCTGTAAAAACACAGGACAAAATCTGCCTTGTAAAATACAGGAGTGCATACATTTCTGTCCGCGTGAAGAATTACCACATACATTTGCATCAGGAGGAGTTTGACTGGAATCCAGTGCAGAGAAAAAAAAAGCCACCACACCAACCCACATCTTCAAGAACTATATCATGCCTACCACCCTGTAATTTCGCAGTTGTGAGAGCTGATCTAACATAACAGAATTGTATTTTAATGTCTTCTATGAGAGTAAGACTCATTAGTCATCTTCTAAAGAGAAACACAAGCTGAAGTCACATGTCATTACGCCAAGTTGTCAGGCATATGGTGCTCACAACTATCTTCACACTAACCTTTAAGTCAGACTGCTGGAGAATGAAATTTGATGGGAGCATTCTTAGGATGCAAAGCTGGGTTTTGGTTTCAAGATAAAATAAAACCTGTTTCACCTTCCACATTAGCAGGGCTGGTGAAAAATGGTGGCCATGTTTGAGTCAAATCATCATTTTATTTGAAGCAGCAAAGTTATTCCGAACTCAGTTGACCTGTATCAGATTTCACAGTGAAGGACTAGATCTTTATGCTACAGTTGCATCAGTAGAGAAGCATCCATGTTCATTCAAGCATACTTTCTCTTCGTTATATGTTACACTAGTTGCACTCCTCCTCTGGAGGCTTTGCTCCTCCATTTATTAATCCACTTGGCCATTTGCCCTACTTATCTGTGTAGTAACTCAGAATATAATGCAGTACACTGCTTCAGGAGCTAAAATGTTAACAGAGCTCAAAAAATCCTGACTCAAAGGATGCTACAACATAACAAGAAGGTCCCAGCTTGGTTGCTTTTAAGTAAAACTTTAGCTTTTATTCTGAGGAAAGGTAGTTTTTCCCTGTTGTTGATCCAAAATGAATTCCAGCCACTCCAGCCAGTAAGTCAGCTTCATCAGGGGCCCAACTTAAATGCCCCCATGTAAATGCACATAGCACAGGGAATAAACAAGAGGAGACAGTGACCTGCAGGGCTATGATCTTATTGGCATCATAGAGATGTGGTGGGATGGTTCCCATGACTAGAGCATTGGAATGGAAGGATACAGGCTCTTTAGGAAGGACAGGCAGGGGAGACAGATGGGGCAGGGCATGGAGCTGGGGCCGTGAAGATGATCCGAGGGCTGGACCACCTCTTCTGTGAAAACAGGCTGAGAGAGTTGGGGTTGTTCAGCATGGAGAAGAGAAGGCTCCACAGAGACCTTATAGCAGCCTTCCAGTACCTGAAGGGGGCCCATAAGAAAGCTGAAGAGGGACTTCTTACAAGGGCATGTAGTGATAGGACAAGGGGCGATGACTTTAAACTGAAAGAGGGTAGATCTAGATTAGATACAAGGAAGAAATGCTTCATGATGAGGGGGATGAGGTGCTGGAACAGGTTGCCCAGAGAGATTGTGGATGCCCTATCCCTGGAAGTGTTCAAGGCCGGGCTGGATGGGGCTTTGAGCGCATGGCATAATAGAAGGTGTTCCTGCCCATGGCAGGGGGGTTGGAACTAGATGGTCTTTAAGGTCCCTTCTAACCCAAACCATTGTGTGATTCTATGTTGGCAACAGCAAGTTTTTCTCTGAAAGGCAAACTCATTTTGCAAGGTTTTTTTTTTCTTTTATGGCTGGAAGATTTTTCTTTATTACATTAGAAGTGTAGAGTAATGATCCAGCAACATGAGCATCACAAACAAGAGCATAACCCTTTGCACAGAGAGCTTGTGTAAGTTATTGACATAGGCAGAAACACCAGGAGAAAAGTTCAACTGTCAAAATAGTTATATGGCCCCTGAGACAACCTAGCAATGATAAAATAGCTTATTATCCCTTTTGTAGCATATTTATTTGTGCAAAGTTTACATTTTTCCATTCCCTAAAAATGAATTATTAATAACAAGCACATCCTTGCCAATGAGGTCCTGCCTGTGTAATCCATGTGGAAAAGCAAGGTGCTTCAGCCTGGCGTAAGCACTGACAACAGGGTGGCGCTTGTATCTGAAGCTAAATATGTGCTCACATGCTTTACTGAAACGGACACCCCAGACTTCGCAGTTTTTAATCCAAGTTCCTACCTCTCTGAGTGCTGGGCAGAAGACAGGCAGGCAGCATCTTCCCACCACAGAGAGGTGGCAGTAAGAAGGGAGAGGCAGATAACATGACCCTAGCAGATAGCTGGAGGCACTTATCAGTGCTGGGGCAGAGACGTCCAGCTGGCACAAAGGTCACCCCTTTCCCCCAGGGACACTAGCCCAGCCATAATGCCCGGTTTGCAAGGAGAGTGCTAAGTCCATCCCACAAACTGAACCTAGTCAGAACTAAATGCAACCAAACTTGTGCTGCTTTTCCCCAGAAGCCATAGCAGTGCCAGGCAGCTCATCCTTTTTGTAGTTTCCATTAAAAAACAATATTCTGGCAGGAGGAAAGACCTCTGTGCCCCTTGCAGGGTTCCCACTGCCACTAGACCTGCCCAGAAGGTGAGTACTAGCAAAAGCATGCCAGAAGATCAGTGTGCAACCCTCCAGCAAGGAGAGGGCAAGGCAACTTTTTTTAAGCTGTGATAAAATCAACATATTTAACAGATGCTGACATGAGCACCTCTCTGGAAACCTAACTGGCAGAGGTTTGGGTCTTCCTAAGTGGATAATTGATCACAAGGCTATGCCAGTGATGTTACGGTAGCGAAATAAAGAGGAAACTGGGATTTAAGGATTTTAAATAAGCCCATCAAAAACATGTAATAATACTGTCAGATCAGTTTGCTGTCAAATACAGGTGTGATGTGATAAAACCTCAGAGTTTTTAGTAGATTACATTATTGAGGCTGTAATTTAAGAACACCTTCTAGGTAATAAATTACAATAAATCAAACTTTAAAACTTGAAAGCATGCACCAGAAGACATACAGTGTATGATATGGGAAAGACAAGTAAATTTAAACCATATTCCCAAGCTGGAATAAAGCAAATACAATTGCTTTGGAAAGAAAATGATCAAAGCCTAGTTTTGTATGAAATCAATAAATCTTGCAAAGTTATAAGAAAAAAAACCCTGCTAAATGCTTCTGTCCTTCACCCTTCTGTGTTTCTAGCGCAAGCATAACAAAAGGTGAGAAAGGACTGCAAGGGGATGCCCTCACAAAACACAGTGGTCAGTTGTAAGTACTGCACAAATACAACAGTGGGGCATTTTTAAGAGAGAGTTTTCCATAAGAAAATTTCAATTTCTGTGAACAGCATCATTTCATCAAAAAAGGAAAATCTTAGGAGGTGCCAAAATGCTCTCTGTTCTCCTAACAGAAAACACGCAATCTTCATTTCAAAAGTGTGGGGTTTTTTCATGAAGAGAACTAACATCTTCAAATTTACCCCAAAGTGAATATGTCCATAGCTCATAGTGCCTAACTTACCTGTTTCTGTCCTCTAGCACAACAAAAGAGATGGGAAGAGAAATCTGAAGTCACAGCTTGGACCAGATGGGAAAAATATCATCAGCCAAGTTTACTGACAAGCACAAAACAATTAGGACAAGTGTAACACATGGTACTTAAACTACTTAAACAAGATGCAACCAACCAGCAGGACAATATCATGCCTGATATTGCCTTGGTGACAAAGGAAAACAATGATTGACCATTGGAATGGCAGCCAGCAGCTATCAGGGAAGAAAACATATGAAATCGCATCTAGATCAATAGAAAGAAGTTTTAGCAGCCTTCTGCAAAGGCCCTTCAGCAAGAGATGTTTCCTACTACACCTTGTGCTCATAAGTTACAAGGTTATTGCTCATATGTTTTTCTAGTCAATCCATTTTGCAATTCTTGTTAATTTTAAATTCCAAAAGAAGAAAATACACATATGTACCCTCTCCCACATCTCAGTACATTCATTACCACATAGCATCTCTGCAACAGCCATTGTAGTTACTTAAGTGGAGAGAAACAGCATGACAGAGAGCATTTCATGTATTTTTAATACCTTTTAACACAGTTCAGCACGTGGAGTCCAGGATCCCGCAGGATGTGCCCAGACAGCACTCTCCTCTGAAAAGGGATCATTTACTGCTTTACTCAGGGGAATATTCTTCTAGCACAACTGGAGCACACGAGCTGCAGTCTGGCAGCTAATGCTCTGCAACCCAGGGATCAGAATCAGCAAAATGTTTCCTCTATTGTATTTTACATAGGTTTTCTTACAGAGAAAGAGACAGAGAATATTGTATTTCTCTGCCTTTGATGAACCTCTTTTCCCAGCAATCATTTGCCTCAGGTTTTCCCTTTAGAATTTGGGTCATAAGAAGCTTTGCTGACTTAACTTTCTGGTGCAGTATATTTTCTTCTGAAAAGCAGAGCCCAAGAGCCAGGTCAGTATTACAGCAGTGCTCCTCTTCCTGCTCTGAGCTGGATCTGTTCCACAAAGATGTGTAGATACCAAATTTCTGTCAGGGCTTGCACTTAAAATGCAATGTCAGTTCTCATTTCTCACATTACCCTCTCAAATGGGCAGAAAAGGACAACTAAAACTGGCAATCAGCTCCCAAAAAAGAGAAGGTCAAAATAGACTCTCTCACATGAAGAGCTGTGGGCTGTCATGAGAAGACCATAATATCTGTAGCCAGTAGAGCAGTACATTTAAGATGCTTGCTGGAGGAGCTCACACCTAAGCAGAGCTGCCCCAGGGGTTTGAGCATGGAAAATCGCATCACTGAAGATGTCCCCCAACAGATCCAGCCCCAGCCTTGTTCTACATTGCTGATTGAAGTGATGCCCAGAATCTCAAGCAAATACATCACCCACATGAGTTATTTCTGTTGTTGTTCTTAAAACCACACCACAGTGCAGGACAACTACACACAGATGCCTGTTCAGCAGGCACCAAGGCCAGCTTCTCTCAAACCTGGATGCAGGGCACTCCCAAAGATGAAGGGCCACAGGGAACTGCATGCAACAGCACCAAACCACACCACACACTAGGCAGGAACCACATCAGAGTACAAGGATACTCAAGACAGGTAATGGCTTTACCTCATCTACACAAAAAACACAGATATGACATCCTCCCTTGGCTTGGAGCATCCCCCCCAACTAACAAGAAACCCTAATATCAGAAGCTGAGTTTCAATTCAGCTACTAAGTAAGAAATGCTGGTATTTAGCAATTTAATGAGAGGATTACATGGGAAATAGGACCCCCTCCTTGTTCCTGGCCAGAAAACATGATATCAACACAGATCTCTGCCTTGCCTGTTTACTGAACACAGGATTAGCTGGTGCCCCATGTTGCACCAAACAGCACTTGGTCTAAATTTTAGTAAGCTTAGTATTGTCACAAACTTCATCACGCATTAAAAGCTGACATCTGTATAGCTCTCCCCACCCAGAAAGTGAATTGATATTGAACTGATGCCTTCTGCTGCTGCAACAAAATAAACCCCTGAAAACCAGAAGTAAATGGAAAACATAGTGCTTTTTATTGATTGTGATGTTTTCAGTTAACTAGGTTTTGCCTGTGGCCGTCCCCCTGCAGCACATGCGCACCGGGGAAGTGCTGCACTACTCCAACCAATAACTTTTAGGAAATGGAAAGCTGCGTCTGTTTAATAGATGTTTCCAATTTCTTACATCACCATCAGTATCTGTTTTAGTCACTTGGCAGGTTTTCTATAGCTTCTCAGGCCCAAGCTGATTTCAAACCCATTTGGCAATGTCAATGTGACTTCAAGGTTTAATGATTCATTATTTTTTTAGACCCAAGAGCAAGAAAATGTGTTAATTTTTTTTCCTGCATGGGTTTAATGGTTTCCTTCTGGTTTATTCCCTCTATGTATCATTAAAAAGAAGGTCTGATAAGGAAAAAAAAGAACCTCAGTGAAACATACATAAAAGACTTCTTTAGTTAAGAAAACCCTATTATAAGCGCTCTACCTTTTATAACCTGCAGAACTATTACAAGGGTAATGGTTCTTCATGCAAAACACCCTCTCAAGGAATATTAGGCTAGTGAAAACTCACCATTCTATCCTTCAGTAAAATTCACATGCACGCATACATGTTTGACATACGCTAGAAAGTTTTGAGCCTTGTTCCTTCTACTTATTAAGCAGCAGGGAAAAAAAACCCAACCCCAAACACCAACATGCCACCTACTGAGATAATTAGTCAGCAGCCTGTATTGCTCTGGGTAAGCCTGGTAATAAAACAACTTGCCTAAGGAATGCTTTAACCACAACCCAGGCAATGTCACTAACGCTTACTGTCCCACGTTTCCAGAAAGACCTTTCACTGCTTCTTCTAGATCTGCACATATCACTGGAGTTTGTTTTATACCCAAAAGACTTTTCTGTGGCATCAAAGTCACCAATGGAGCACCAGGGACCTCCTTGCATTTCTTCTCTTATACTCCATAGAGTAGCAAGCACTGGACCACCTCACTTATCAGGCATGCCAGGTTTGACGAGCCCGAGGACGCGACGGATGTGTCACACAGAGGACAAAGTGCACAGAAGCGGTGTCTTTGTTGGAGGCTGTGTGTGCTGTCCTGCAGCTGCCAGCCGGGCTCCCAGGGCCTCCTGCCCCCAGGGCTGCAAGCACAGAGCAGCGACAGCCCTGGGAGCACATTTTGCATGGACTAATCTTTTCAAGCGTAAGCAGGAAAGAGCTGCTTTCTGAATGCCCTCTGACAAACATTGTTTCCAGATCCCCTGCCGCAAATCATCCTCACAACAACAAAGAAGATTCCTTCTTTCTTACAGATTTCTGTGATGAGTGCTGCTGGCACATAGTCCAAACACAGGGCCAGACACCTGTTCCAGGATTTCACTATAAACACACACCAGAAGTTAACTAGTATTTGCTGCTTATCCGCAATTGCCGGAGCCTGGAGGGGGAACGCAGGTTGGAAGAACTCATCTACAGTTTCCTCTTTCTCCCCTTTGCTGTTATATATGGGAAAAGGAGAAGTTATTCACAAAAAGAATTAGAGGACTGCAGCATCTCTGGAAGGGTGATGAATTTGGTTGAGTTGGCATTAGTCAATCAATACTCTCCTCTAAACAGCTCAGGCTTCTCATGTTTCTCCAGGGCCAAGCAAGCACCAGAAGTTACAGGGGAGAGTTCAGAGGGCTTTGGGTGGGCAGCCTGTCCCCATGAGGACAAGGGCAAGCATTGGGCCATGGCCAGTACTCCTCACAAGCGACCTGCTGCCCCCTACATGTGGGGGAAACAGACATGGGGCTAGATGGTACAAACACACAGGGTATAGGTCAAGCCAGAGAGATGATGTTCTTCTAAAGAGATTATTTTCCAAACAACTGTTAACACCTGCTCCTTCATGAGCAATGTTTTTAGTGTCTTGGTGGCAAAAATACACCCACGATTAAGATGTCTGCAGTTTTCGCCTCAATATTTCAGCTTCTGCATGAGTCAGGAGCTGGGCAATGGCATTTCCTGCCACGGGGATCAAGATTGGGAGCTGAATGCACTTGAAGCAAGCCAAGATAAACACTGGCCTGAAGGCGTTCAGAAATAGAAGAAAGCAAGCATTTCAACCTAAGCTTTCTTAAGTGGAAGGGAATATCCTAGCTTCAGTGCAGGTAGGGCAGGACTTGGAGTCGAGGCTGGACTGATATCTCAAACTGCATTACTTAATGGAACTGAAAAAACTGCAAGCGGCCAGCCCCAAAGGCACCTGCCTGGTTGAAACAACTGCCATCGCTACCAAGGCTGAGTGAATCGCATGACTTTAGCGGGGAAGAAACCCTCTTACAGAGACATTAGCATGCTGAATACACCACAGCTAAATGGCCTCATTCAGCCCAGAATGAAGATGCATTTTCACAGAATGTAATGACTGATTAATATTCATTTAATAACTCTTGTCTAAAACTTCAGCAAATTATTTTAAACTATACAATCTGGGAGACGGCAGACTCAATTCAACAGGATCACTGGGCTCAGACTGTTCAAGTCGCTCTGGATTATTTGGTTCTTCCTTCCCTTACCAGGTGATGGGCAGGTGTCTACCTTGCCTTTCTTTCTCTACTTATTTCCACCTCTTTCTCTTTTTTCCTTCTTTTTTTCCTGTGTTTGTTTTAAAATGCCTGCAGCACTAACAGGACACACAGAGAAAATGCTACAGGAGTGAGGCATCAGTCCTACTGTTTTCATAAACCTTTGGAGACAGCAGGCTGCTGCAAACCAAGAAGGACAAGCCATGCTTGATCTGCTGCCAGCAGACTCCAAGGGGAGCAATAAAGGAGAGCATGCAGGATAGAAAACAGATCTGAGCTAGCAAGCAGCACAGCTTGGGTCTGCTCAAGCTCTGTAGGAAGACTGGGATTTTAAGGGCATTTTTTAAAAAATGCAAAGCCAGAACAAAAATTAAAGAAGCCTGGTGGGTCCCCGAGCACCCACCACTCAGCAGTCTTAGCACCAAAACCTACACCCACCAGCCCACAAGGAAGTCAAGGGAAGAAAAACAAAGCAACAAAATCCACATTATATTAGCTTCAAACCCATCCTTGGGGAGATGGGTCAGTGCAGCGTGAAAGACCCTGACTTCCTTGCCTTGCACAACAAACCCACAAAGCAGCAACCCCCCAGAACCATCTACTTCATCTAGACCACACATCAAGCCCCGGTGCCCCACACAAACTCCAGCGCAGGCACAACAAAGGGGCATCGAACACACTATCCCTGGATGCTACGGATCCACACCACTACAAACACAGCCTAGGCACATGAATATGAACTTTTGTAGCTACAGATGCCCCAAAACCAATATCTCACCCTCCAAGTAAAGCAAAACCAAGATGAGACCCCAGGTACTGAGCAGTCTGCTCTGCTCCCACCTCCACCTCCCCACAGAAGAAAGCTGTCAAGCTGCAAAAGGAATGGTGCAGCAGCCCCTCAAATCCCAGAGGGCACTATTCCTTCTCCTGTTCTCCCGCAACACCCACACCAGTGCAGATAGCATCACCTTTTCCTTGCTGTACTATGCCCTGGCAGCATCTCCCACTTATCCAGAGCCAACCTCCCTTCCCATTCTCAGAGCCTGGCACCCGGCCGGCTGGCACCTTCACCTGAAACTCCTATTGACATACCTACATTTGGACAACTACAATTCTTCCCTTTTCAATTTCAATTTTTATTGATTTTTTCAGGCACTCATTTCTGAGATGTATGGTATCATTGGATTATACTGTTTAGCAATTTATTTGTGTCTCTCTTTATGTGCTGGATTGATTCTTTTTTCCACCGAGTCTCAAAAAAAAAGATGCTGCCGCTGTTGTTATTTGGCTATCATAACAGCTCATGTAGTCCTGAACTATTAGACAGTGCTGCTCCAAGAAATTTTGTGCTGAGGTAATTTGGAGACTAAATCAAGTTTTATCACTGAACGAGGTTAGTGGATATTAATGGCAAGGCAGGAGTTTGCACTGAATCATTAATGTGGATAAATGGAGGGTGCATGTTTAATACTTTATACAGCAAGTGCTAATAATGCCTGAAAATGGTGGGGAAATATCACAAGTTGTATTTAAACACAGCAGAGAAGCAGGCCTAATTTGACCCGTTCTGGTACATTAACTGTGACTGTAGAGTGGGACCCTCTGCTAGCCTGAGCCATCTCTCTACTCTTCCCTGATATATTTCAGCCTCCAAGTCCTCACTTTCAGGGATGTTTATGAGTTTCTGCAATGGAACTAAAGAAACACAAATGAAGCTGAGACAATATTTATTTGAAGGAAATTGCTGCAAACAAACATTTCCAGGGACTTGAAATTTAAAATCAGTTTTTAAACAATGAAAGTTAACTTACAAAAGAAATAACAATTAGAGCCAAGTGTGACTGCCAGAACCTGCCTGTTAATTAAATGCAAAAGGGTTTCCATACAGGCTTATGCATACATTGATTAGATTGTTCAGAGGTGCTCAGAGCTACTGTGACCTTTGTGTACTGAGCAAGAAACAACTCTTTGGGATATATGGCCTGAACATGTATGGCCAGTTTAACATCCAGTACTTTCAGAAGCTAGAGAGGGATGGACAAAGCCAAGGCATACTTCTGCAGCTATTTTAACTGGCCAAAGCAATGCAATGCACAGAACATTCATACATTTTACTTACAGGAAGAAATTCAGTAACAGTTGAATCATTTGTCTGCACTAGGGCGTGCACTGCAGCTCTGATACCGTCAGAGTTTACAGGAGAAGTCCTGCAGCAACAGGCACTTTCACTGCCAAGCAACTGTCAGCCCAATTATTCCAAGGTAATTCACACTAAGCAAGCAAAGCGAGGTACATTATCAGAAGCAGACACACAGGTCCAAGGTCACATACTACAGTAAGGAACACGCAGTCTGTACACAGAGAAGAGCTGCAAGAAGATGATGGGATTAGAGAGGAAAACTGAAGTGTACTTACTGCTAGCAAAAGTAACATGGTATTCTGTTTCCCTAGCAAAAGCAACTGCTCAAAGCTTATATTAACACCCTGTAATAGTAAAAATAAAGCTCAGCAGTACTTACCAGCTGAAGAGACAGAGACCACAGCCAGTTATAAAACAGCATCTACTAGGCAGCTCTCCCACATATAAAAAGCAAGCCCTGGAAAAGCAAACTAGGAAAAAAGGCTCCAAGAAAAAAGGAGCCCTGCAGCGTGAGAGTTAAAAAGGACTAGCAAGTCAAAGAGGTGCTGTTTGAACAAGCATGACCCATGCTGTTAGAAGAGCTTAGGTTCCCTTTTGAGCAGCTAAATTAAATGGATAATACCCCAAAAAGAAGCCCCCTAACCCAGCAAGAGCTGAACACAGGGTCATTTGTCACAATTAAATATTGGCCACAGGTGAGCTGGGTGTGATCTGCCCTTACCCAAATACAGCTGACAAATAAGCAGCTGATAATTAGCTACTAGAACAGTTCTCAGTATGAGAGACCATTTGCTTTATTGTCATACTGGTCACAAATGTTGGTCAACGCAGAGCCCTTTGGGGGAGCCCTGAGTCCTCTGCTTCCTTTATATCCTTAGTACTGCCTTTTCTAGGCTATATTTCCAACGAAGTACAATGTTACGAGTTCCTCTGCTATGTTTTAGGGTTTCTAAAATTCTCCTACTACTACCTCCTATGCCTTGATAGGACATGGGAAGCCTCAGACACCTCCTGATTACACCTGAGCACAGCTTGTGCTCTCTGTTCCTGCAGACAAAGCAGGTGGGTGCTGCACTTGCTTTCCAAAGCAGTTTTCAAACCAATCTTCTGAGCACAACAGGAATGCTCTGCAATATTTAGTATTCATTAGCCTAAGTGAGCATCAGTAAAGCAATTGGTGTGAAGCTGATACAGCAGTGGTTTGGGGGCTGCTCTTGAGGACAGAGAGTTTGGCTGTTGTAATTGCAACTGGAAGTTCAGGAGAGTTTTCTGAGCTGGCGAATCTACCAAGCAAGATATGTGGTGAGCAGGCTTTCAGAGATGTGTAAGCTAGTATCTGATGCTGTTGTTTGATTTATCCTCTAGGAATTCAACTACATCTTGAGTAGCCCCCACATTTTGTGTGATATTTCTTTGCAGGCTTCTCTGACTGGCATTCAAGCAGGTATGATTCTGCATTAGAGCTCTGCCTGGCCTGTGCAAATTGCACACACTGTTTGGGAGTTCTCAGCAAGAGTGTTTAGCAGAGGGCTAAAACTGGGGCACAATGGTGACATTCTTTTCCAAACAAGGGATGAGGGAAGCACAGAGCTAAGAGTGAGCCTAACAGGGACAACAATTCCCTCTAGCCCTGCACCATGCTCCCAGCTGGCACAGAAACAAATGGGACTGCTCTGGGGAGGCAAATAGGGAAGGAATACACCTAGATCCATGCAGGCTACTTAATATATATCGTGGCTGTTAAGTCAGTAATAGTTGGATAGCTGCTAACTATCAGTATGATCAGCAAGAGATATGATGAAACGCTGTGAATACCCGTACGGAAAGAGTGATCCCAGCCGCGCTAAGAACTGCACGGTACCTGCAGAAAATATCCACAGCTGCAGATCCTTTCCAGCTACCGAGGGCCTGCTAGGAAGGCTGTTTCCTACTGCACATTCTCCTATGATCACAAAATTCAGTCAAATTGAGTTTCTCTGAAACTTTCCCAGGAATAAGGGGTTTACCCCAGCTGTAACTCACATGTCAAGTCATGCGGCTGAAAATCTACCACTTCATTGGCGTTTCCAAGTAATAATCTTCAGATATCGTCATATTTTACTGAATGCGTTTCATGGACTGAATTCTGAAATGCAAAGTCAAAGCCATGCTGCTAGTGAGCTATCATCAGCCTTGTCTAAAATGACCCAAGTAATTCCCTCTTTAATTCTGATGAAGCAGAGTACTTCAGTCAGCTGAGAAGAAAGGGGCTATTTCAGGAAGAAGCGACTAAGTTAAATCGAGATAGACTATGCAGGTAAGCTCTGTTATTCTTTACAGCTCTAAGTGCAATTGCAATTCTTTCAGTATTTAACAATTGATCTTTCTTGTTACTTGAGAAAATGCAGTCTGTTATCTTTTTTATGTATTTACTGGGAAGTGCTGGCAAGGACAGAAAGTGAAGAGTTAAAACAACACTAACAGCTAAATCAAAGAAAAACACGAGTAGTGGAACATCACATAGCAACAAGAGAATTATGATGAAGAAATGATTACAGTGTAGAAAGGGCACAAAAGAACAATATAAAAGACTGAGTTATAAAAAGAATTTCATGTAAGGGGAAAATATACATAAATAGGGAAGATGCAGAGAGCTAAAGAAAATGCTTTTGAAACTCCAAAATCTTTGGGTTTAGCATAGAACTATAATATTTTACAGTTGTGAGGATATTATTTGAAGTTTTTAGAATCCTGCAAACTTCTGCAGATCAAGGAAGCAGGTGTTTATAGACCTTATAGAGGTTTAAGGACAAAAGAGATACTTAAAGTTTTTTTCCTAGCTTGATCTCTAACAGAACAATGACTGGAATTTTACTTTCTGAGTCTTTAGGAGACATTCCCCGTTGACTTAAACACCCCACTGGTGGAAAATCTGCCACTTCTTCCTTTAAGCTGTTTCAATTATTAATTACACTCACAGTAAAAAACTGAATCTTATTTCTAATGCAAACTTTGCTGACTTTTTCTATTTTCTACTGTGAAATAAGATTTATTCTACTAACAGGGTCAATTAATTTTTTAAGACAAAAATTATTTTTACAATCGCTCTCAACTTTTTTTAAAGGATGAGCATCAGAACAAAGGTCACAGCTTACATTAATTCAACACAGTTCTATATGTTATGAGATTATATATATTATAGAATCATAGAATGGTTTGGGTTGGAAGGGACCTTTAGAGGTCATCTAGTCCAACCCCGCTGCAGTGAGCAGGGACATCTTGAACTAGATCAGGTTGCTCAGAGCCCCGTCCAACCTGACTTTGGATGTCTCTAGGGATGGGGTCTCCACAGCCTCTCTGGGCAACCTGTTCCAATGTTTCATCACCCTCATTGTAAAAAACTTTTTCCTTATAGCTAGGCTAAATCTATCCTCCTTTAGTTCAAAACCATCACCCCCTGTCCTGTCACAACAGGCCTTGCTAAAGAGATTGTCCCCATCCTTCCTATAGTCCTTCTTTAAGTACTAAAAGGCCACCATAAGTTCTCCCCGCAGCCTCCTCTCCTCCAGGCTGAACAACCCCAATTCTCTCAGCCTGTCCTTGTAGGAGAGGTGCTCCAGTCCTCGGATCATTTTTGTGTCCTGCCTCTGGACCTGCTCCAACAGGTCCATGTCCTTGTGCTGAGGGCTCCAGAACTGGATGCAGCACTCCAGGTGGGGTCTCACCAGAGCGGAGTAGAGGGGGAGAATCACCTCCCTTGATCTGCTGGCCACGCTGCTTTTGATGTAGCCCAGGATATGGTTGGCCTTCTGGGCTGCAAGTGCATATTGTTGGTTCATGTCCAGCTTTTTGTCCACCAGTACCCCCAAGTCCTTCTCCACAGGGCTGCTCTCAATTCCTTCATCCCCCAGCCTGTATTGATATCAGAGGTTGCCCCAACCCAGCTGCAGGACCTTGCACTTCACATTGTTGAACCTCATGAGGTTCTCACAGGCCCACCTCTCCAGCTTATCTAGGTCTCTCTGGATGACATCCCGTCCTTCTGCCATGTCAACTGCACTGCTCAGCTTGGTGTCATCTGCAAACTTGCTGAAGGTAGGCACAATCCCGCTAAGTCATTGATGTAAATGTTAAGCAGCACTGGTCCCAGTATGGACCCCTGAGGGACACCACTCATTACCGGTCTCCATCTAGACATCGACCCGTTGACCACTATCCTCTGGATGTGATCATCCAGACAATTCCTTATCCACCAAACAGCCCACCCATCAAATCTGTATGTCCCCAATTTAGAGAGAAGAATGCTGTGGGGGACTGTGTCAAAGGCCTTACAGAAGTTCAGATAGATGACCTCTGTTGCTCTTCCCTTGTCTACTGATGCAGTCACTCCATCACAGAAAGCCACTAGGTCGGTCAGGCAGGACTTGTCCTTTGTGAAGCCATGCTGGCTATCTCAAATCACCTCTCTGTCCTCCGTGTGCTTTAGCATAGCCTCTAGGAGGATCTGTTCCATGATCTTTCCAGGCACAGAGGTGAGGCTGACAGGTCGGTAGTCCCTGGGTCCTCCTTTCCACCCTTTTTAAAGATGGGCACAATGTTTCCCTTCCTCCAGCCCCCAGGAACTTAACCTGACTGCCATGACTTTTCAAATATCATGGAGAGTGTCTTGGCAACTACAACAGCCCATTCCCTCCGGACTCTGGGATGAATCTCATCAGGTCCGTCTCATAGACTTGTGTATGTTCAGGTTCCTCAGGTGGTCACGAACCAGATTTTCCCTTACAGTGGGAGGGGCTTTACCACCCTGGTCCCCATCTTGTGGTCCATCAACTCGGGAGGGGTAAGGAGAGAGGTTGCCAGTGAAGACTGAGGCAAAAAAGTTGTTGAGTACCTCAGCCTTCTCCTCCTCTGTTGATACTAGGTCACCATTCTTGTTCATCGAGGGGGTATGATTTCTTTAACCTTCCTTTTCTGGTTGACATACCTGTAGGAGCCTTTCTTGTTATCCTTTGCATCCCTTGCCAAATTCTGCTCCAGTTGTGCTTTGGGCCTCCTGACCCCATCCCTACACAACCAGGCAGCATCCCTGCACTCTTCCCAGGATACCTGTCGCTGCTTCCACTGCCTGTGCAGTTCCCTCTTGCTCCTTAGTTTGACCAGCAGGTCTTGACTCACCCATGTTGGTCTCTTCCCTTCCTTGCCTGATTTCTTACACCTGGAACTGAGAGCACTTGCACTGTATGGAATGCATCCTTAAAGATCTGCCAGCTCTCTTCTGTTCCCTTGCCCCTGAGGACTGTTTCCCAGGGAGTCCTGCTGACTAACTCCTTGAAGAGCTGTAATTTTGGTTTCCTAAAATTTAGGGTCCTGACTGTACTCCTCGCTTTTCCCATATCCCTCAGGAGTGTGAACTCCACCAATGCGTGATCACTACAGCCCAGGCTGCCTCCAATTTTGATGTCACTGATGAGCTCAGTTGTATTGGTGACCATCAGGTCCAGTACTGCATCCCCTCGGGAAGGGGTATCTATTACTTGGCTTAAGAAGCTATCCTCAATGCGTTCTAAGAATCTCCTGGATTGCCTACAACGTGCCGTGCTACTTTTTCAGCAGATGTGGTGAAGTCCCCCAGTAGGACAACAGCCTGTGAGCATGAAGCCTCCTGGAGTTGGAGGAAGAAGGCTTCATCAGTAGGCTCCCCTCGATCAGGTGGCCTGTAGTAGAATCCAACCACAAGGTTCCCTTTGTTGCCTCTGTCTCTGATTCTTACCCATAAGCTTTCAACCTGCTCATGGTTATTCTTCAGGGACAGATCTTCACACTATCAATTTCTTGATGTAGAGAGCAACACCTCCACCCCTCCTTCCTCACCTGTCCCTTCTGAACAGCCTGTAGCCATCAATAGCCAGATTGCAGTCATGGGATTCATCCCACCAAGTTTCAGTAATGGCAGTGGCAATACATATATATGTTTTTTTTTGGGGGGGGGGGGGTGGGTTTACATCATATACTCTTAGGAAGGTGTGGAATGGCATTGCTCATTTGCACAGCTTTCCAAAGCTTCTGGAACATCCCAACGGTCTCACACTTCCCTCAAGTCCTTGGATTAGCCAGGAGTCTGCTGCCTATCAGGAACAGAGGGTGAGACATGGTGAAGGGTTGTCACTATTTGGCAAATTCTCAACACCAGTCTCTACACCACTCCCTGTATTCAGAGATAATAGTTAGGTTGATGCATAACAGTATTTTCAAAGTGTTTTCCAGCTTGCATTAAAAACGCCTAACTGCAGCTTGGTTATCTGATGAGACACCTTCTAGGAATCTGTTTTCAAGTTTCCTATATCTCTTTTTAAATTCTTTCCCTTTTACTGCCAAAAGAGAAGAATTTATGTTCAGAAAGGCAGGGAGCCTTTCTTGCCCTAGTGAGACTGTATTTGGAGTAAGTACTGTGTCCAGTTTTGGGCCCCTCCGTTTAAGAAGGACAGGGAACTGCTTGAACAAGTCCAGCGGAGAGCTGCAAAGAGGATCAGGGGAGTGGGGCATCTCCCTTAGGAGGAAAGGCTGAGACGTGTGGGTTTGCTTAGCCTGGAGAAGAGAAGACTGAGGGGGGATTTCATCAATACCTATAAATATCTAAAGGGTGGGTGTTCAGGATGATGGCACTAGGCTTTTTTCAGTAGTGTCCAATGACAGGACAAGGGGCAACGGGTACAAGTTGGAACATAGGAAGTTCCACCTCAATATGAGAAAAAACCTCTTTACCGTGAGGGTGCCAGAGCAGTGGCACAGGCTGCCCAGGGAGGTTGTGGAGTCTCCTTCCCTGGAGACATTCAAAACCCGCCTGGATATGTTCCTGTGCCCCCTGCTCTAGGTGTGCCTTCTCAAGCAGGGGGGTTGGACGAGATGATCTCCAGAGGTCCCTTCCAACCCCTAACATTCTGTGATTCTGTGAGCCAGGGAGATGGTTGCGGCATTGCTGCTGGCAGATTTCTTTTACTCAGACCCACAGTGCACCAGGGAAATTGTGACCACTGCAAAGAGAGTAAAGGCTGAAAGCTGTCTGGAGACAGGGATTAACCTCATACTAGGATGTTCACCTCAAATCCAAACTTCAAAGGTTAGGCTGGATGGGTCCCAAAAACTAAAGGCTTCTCTATAGAAGTGGGTAATGGATTCATGGCAGTGGCACAATGAGCCATTGCCTCTTGTGTAGACATAAAGCGAATAGGGTATAAAGTGCAGTGCTCCATCTCCATGGAGGAGAGAAATTCCCCCCAGAATTAGGGACTGAAAAAATCAAAATAATCTCTTTAGCTCTAACTGCAAATGAACCAATTTCTGAGGCAATATTCTTAGACCTGAAAGGTTTCTTTCTCTTTCACAGAAAATAAATTCAAGCAGGAATGCTGTGGGGGGTTGGGGGGGTGGGAATCCATCTCAAAGAAAATAATTATTTTGAGGTCTTAAAATCTGGGAGGGCAACTTATTTTGAAAATATATGTTTCTTCCAAAGCAAACATTACCCCTCCAGCAGGTCCCTCCACATCCTCCCCTGAGAGCACTCAGGGCGACTGCAGGAATACAGTAAACAGTGGGGTTGAAGGGTTGCAGAAGTCATAGAGGGTGTATTGAACAATATAGCCCTAAGTTTAAAAACCTTGCTCATTGTATCCCATTGAAGATGTGCTTTTTTCAAACCGGCACATCAGTCCACAAACAGATGGAACCTACAGCCATACAAACCACGTAAGCAGTGTCCATAAAACATTCCTCTGTTATGGCCCAGGACATTACAGCTACAAAAGAGTTGCTGTCAAACTGAACCCTTTTTTATACATCCCGTGGGCAATTTTACCACCATCATCTTAACTAGAGGCAGTTCCAGCTCTCTCAGGGCAGCCAAGGGCTGCAGCAGGACCTGCGCTGCTTCTCAGAATTGGGGGAATGGCAAAAAGGGCAGATCTGCAGAAATGTGGGAGACATCAGGGGTCTGGGAGCCTGATGAGGTCTGGTCTTGATGGAAAACTGCCATATGAATAGCCCCACTCTACATCTTCCCACGGAAAATCCAGTTCCTGCTCCATTATTCCCTATTCTCTGTGTTACCAGAGCTCCACCACTACAAATCATCCTCAAAGGGATGGTTCTGCTACAGAGGGGATGGAGTAAGGAGACATCTGAGAAAGGGATTGCAAGAGGGGAGATCTGCACTCACCAAGCAGGGACAAGGTGGGGACAGGCACAGAAACCAGGCTGAACATAAAGATGCGTGGCCACAGCCACCACTCAGTTTGCTTTTTACTTCCAGGGCAGGTCCCCACCTTATGCAACTGCCTACTTAACCTGTGCCTGAAGCCCTGGTGATACAGCCTGTCTTGTGAATTCTGGCCCTAAAAAAATCCTTCAGGGTGGCTGTTTCCCTTGAGGAATCGGCTGGGGATCATTTCCAGGAGCTGGAGACTGTGCTGAAATCAATCAAGTTAAATGGTGGTATATGAGAATAGGAATGAATAAACCTCGGGGGATATAATTTGTCATTCACTGTACTTGTTAAAAGTTACAAAACAGCAGTTCAGCAGAGGTTAGAGAAAGGACAATACAAGAACACAAACTTTCAACCCATTTCTGAAACTGCTTACAGCTCCAGTATTTTCCAGGAAGATGAAAAATTCATAATGAGGAAAATAAGGATTAAAATGAAAATTATTTTATTTTTTTAACGTCAAAGCAATAAGATATTTAGACCTTTCAATTGCCAGCAACCATTGCTTATAAGGTGAGAGATCCTGATCCAGCCATCAATAATTTTTGGACAATAAAATGTCCATGAACAAACACAGGAAAACGATAATAAAGAAGACTGCACAGCCAGAGGTCAGGCATACTTTATACTATGAGCTGAACTCTGATAATTCACAGTAGACTAAATTCAGCAGCAGTAAGAGGCTTAGCAAGAAATTTGGATGTTAGGAAGATTTAAGCTGGAATAGGCCTTATTTTACCAAAGGCCAGACGTAGACTCATACATGTTTATGAGGAAAAAGCGAAAGTGACTGAATTTCAAAGAATGGGCTGTGCAGAAAGTAGTTTGGGCATAGCAGGATCTGTGGAAAATGCTGTCAAATGTTAGAGGGCAATAACTGAAATTTTCATCAGCAACTTTCAACTTTACTTCCAAATGTCAAAAACTAAAAACCATGGCTAAGAATACTAAGTACAGAATGGGTTTTGAGCACGTACTTTTCATCTTCCAACGTGAAACAGAGAATTTTGAAAGAAAGCAAATGTCTATGATCAGAATTTTTGTTACTTAATATCAAGCTTTTGACTTAAAAATGTTTTGAGGATATTTTTCTATTTATTATGCTTTAAAGTCCAATTCCATTTCCTTTAGAAGTAACACAACTTTTTTGATTATAGAGGGAGGCAGAAATCTTCAGAGCAAAGCAGGAGACTCAGTAGCTCAGGGCTCTACTGCGTGTTCTGGGTTTGTTCCAAAGCAAGCGCGACCCTGTGCTCACCACTGCTTCCCTTCCTCTGCCTGCCTTCATCCATCTCACATACTTACGCTCTTCATGGCATGAAACTGACTTGCAGAGCTGCCACCATGGGCTGCTGAGTCCCATACAAACTGTGAAAGCACCCAAATTTAGTCACCAGGACACGGACTCACACGGAGGAGCCTGCACTAGCAAGGGCTCAGGCACCCACCCACCCAACAGATAATTTCTCTTGGCAGTTTGAAACTTCACACAGAACAGTCCAGCCTGGCATTTACTCTGAAATAAGGTAATTCTTTTTGGGCCAAGAAGCCCCTTCTGTGTGGCAGCCATTCCCATACCATCACATGGATGGTCAGGGATTCTGCGGGAGGTTTCTGTGCAGAGCAATTGCAGGCTGAAATTTTCCAGTGACAGTCGGGAAGGGAATTTGCAGAGCAGTGGGGCAAAACTGCCTGTCATTATTATAAGCGAGTGACTACTACTGTAGTCGTGTGCTGTCAGAGTTAAATTACAGCCTGCTGAGACCTTTAGGTATTCCTGTCCATAGACTATTCTTGAGAGGCAGTTCCCATTGAAAAGACGATATAATTTTGATATCTGCTTAATTTGTGTACCTATATCCTGCCTGACAAAATGATTTCTCTGGCTTCATAAATGGATCCATGTTCCTCTCAATTGGCATTCGCTCCTCTTGCTGCAAGAGCATCCATCTGCCCAAAATCTTTAGAGAAACAGTTCATAGGGAGCAGTTAATTGTGATCTCTCTCAAAAAAATTAGTCCCTATTTTTCCTCTGACAAATGAAGACATTGTTCCAACAATATTTTCCTTCTCCACTGGCAGTGCTAAATATTTATATCCTGTGCCTCCTAGAAATGTTAGTCTCCTCATGAATAAACACCACACTAACAACGAGCAGCTTCCAAGAAGGACTCAGGGTGCAGCTGACCTATTCAGACTCCTTCCCCATTTTAAATACCAGGTCCCCCATGACAGCCATTTAAAATCAGCACTGATCTTGATACCTGACCCGAGTTTTCTGTGTTTGCCAGAAATCATACTTAAATAGGCCCATCTTGGCAGTATGTAACAAACACGCCTAAGCCTTGCATTGTAAAATGTTACAACCCAAGCCACATATTAAAAATGCAGAAATAAAATTAATGCATTGGTAAGCCTTGGTAAACACATCCCATTTTGCCAGTTCCCATTTCAATGGGTGAGTAAGTATTGGCATAGAGTTCTTCTTTACTCTCCTGGTCTTTGCAGGTTGACTTCTTTTGCAATGAGGGTCTAATCTGAAGCGGAAGCTTCCACTATTAACCACCAGGGCCTGATCCAGCAGACAGCCCATTGTTATTAATGGAAACACCTCATGTTCGGTAAATGTGTGTTCAAAACCCCTGCACTCTCAGCTTTCCAGGTGTTTTTTTTTTACCGAAGCACAGGCTGGGCTGGAAGCTGCTCAACTTTCCAGATGAGGCAAACCTGCTAAGCAGTCCAGGCCATGCACCTCCAGCAGCACCGGCCACCAGTGAGCCTTCCTCCCCAAAGCAAAGTTTTTACTCTCTTCTACGTTTGTAGTTCAAGTTTAAAAGAAAGAACAAAGGAAGAAAATAAAATTATGGTGGCTGCTGATGTTATTTTCACCATTTACCATTCTTATTCTTCTGCAGTTTAGGACTACCTCATGCACTGGGAAACAGATGCATCAGGTCCACTTCTGTCCAAGCCCTCTATCTCCTCAGGACTCCACCTACAGCAAGGCCATTTACAAACTTGTCAAAATAATCATACAAATACATTTATAAGGTTTCTTTGTTGTAAAGAGTATCAGAAAGACAGCCAGTTTACAGCAGGAGAAGAGCTTTTTATTCTAATTACTGCAAAGTAGTACTTAAGCAATAATCAGACTAAAGAGGTTTTCTCTTCTAGGAGGTGAATAGATGAGTTGATGTGGAGATTTTTTGTTACATTAAGGGACCGGTTAGAGAATAGGCTAAAACTACAGCACTGCTCCCAAAAGGGGCAGTCCCACACTCTCTACGCTTATGCCTATTCAGTGTTTTTCCACATTTTAGGATGATTTTCCCTTTTGCTCATCCAGCTGTAGTTATTGTCATATTTATATCATCTCCTCTGCCTCCATTCCTTCTCAGACCTCCAATTACTCTGTGCTCATCATAAGCCTTCATGATGTTCCCAGCTTCTGCGTCTGCCATTAATACAGCACTGCCATCTTCTCCTTCACAAGACTTTTCAATCCTCAAAACCCAGTTCCCTGTGGAAGAACTGAGCAGCCTGCAGCAATCTTTCCTTCAGCTTTAGCCCTCTTATTATCACATGCAACTCCCATCTGAAATTAGCCCATCAATATTTAACTTCCATCATTACATTTGGTATGGAAAATGCACCCTCCCGTCCCTTGTTTTCTTGCTCCCACTGAGTGCCTCTGGAAATTATTCCTATGATATTGGGTAACAAGCACAAGCCTAAGTAAGGTAAAAAAAGTTCTACATAGCTTCTCTTAGAAAAATAATGAAATAATGTAAAAATTTTCCATCTTTTCTGTACTAGCAATCACAATTCCTCTGTGTGACTCCAGAGAAGCCTGTTTCTGCTGCTAAAGAAATTTCTACACTATTTCTTTTATAGATGAACTAGCCGATGTGTGAGCCAACCCCTCCTAAATATTTCCCTGCAAACTGCATTGGCGCAAGTTAAGTAACCCACTGAACAGCATGAATAGGAACATGCTCCCGAAGTCCACAGAAGCCCACTCACACCGAGCCCACAGCAGGAGCTCAATTCTGTTATTTAAAAACACTGAAAGTGTTCAGCTATTGAGTTCCATTTCTCAGTACTTCCAGAACCATTTTCCAGATGAAAAGGAAACTGAACACTTCATGTTTAAACAATCGCTTTATCTTGATCCCAAGAACACTTACTGAAGGAAAAAAAAAAAAATCTCTTTTCTGCGGACAGAAAATTTTATCAGAAATTACCTGTTTTGCCAAGATCCCATCTGCACATTATTTGATTCTGTGTAAAGAGGAATCCAGAAGCGCCATTCCTAACAGTTTTTAGATGTCAGATAAATATGTTTATTAATTTTCTTAAAGATTAGCTTCTAAACCTTTACAGCTGCCTGACTTTTCCCAACAGCCTAGTAGAGCTTTTGTTTTATTTAAAGGTCTATCATGACCTGTCAGTGAAGTATCAAGAAAACCCTGGAATGTGCCTTTAGTCCTGAGCTTGGATAAGACAGATGAGCTTTTTTAGTAGATGTACTGTATTAATGCCTTGTTAGGGTTTCTTATATGTCTCCTGCTAATAGGAATAACCTCTACAGCAATAGCAATTTATCCATACATCTAGCTCACACTGCTTGTCACAGTTAGTAACAGCTGATAACCCTCTTCGGGTGCTTTTCATCTTCTGTAGATGCACTCTTATTCTAGAATACATTATTTTAACCTGTCAGAACATAAACAGGACAATTACTTAGACTAATGTAGGCTAAAAGTGTTGATAACTAAAGTTAAATCCAGCATTGTCACTCTAATGTGTTCGTGTTAAACCAAGCACAATGAGGCAGCTTGCCTTCTCAAATGAAAACATTTGTCAAACTTGCTAATTCAAAATCGACCTAATGCAGATCTCTTGATTTGCACTGCTTGCCGACAAGCCCGGGAAAACAGCAACTTGTGTGTGAACTGATTACTGGGGCAAAGAGAGAAAATTATCAAGCAGGAATAATCAAGCTGGCTTGTGTCTGTGAAGGGAGATCTCACCAGACTCCAAGAAAAATGACAGCAACCCACCCATTGCACTTGGGTTTTGTAAGACCTACACAAAATCCAGGCCTGCTCCTGCACTCCTGAACGCTCTGGAACAATATCTGGTCACTGGGTATTTCTGAGTCCACAAAACCTGCTTATGGCTACTTCTGCATCTTTCTTTAACTTATTTCCTACCAGCACATGCAGGTGTGTTAACAGCAACATCACTTTGCTCAACAGACTGCCAGCAGTAAAACTCCAGCCTATTCACTGCACCTCACCTGCTCTGGCTGACCAATTTCTTCACAGAGAAAGGGCAAAAGATGTCAACACCATTTCCTTCCTCGCATCCCACCCTTCCTACAGTGCCTCTGGCTCGTTTATCCCATGGGCACAACATTTCCTGCTAAGCAGAGTCAATGGCAATGATGCTCTCTAACCTTCCTGCTTTCTTCTTCAAGGACTGCCTCAATGCTCACTCTCAGATTTGACCTTATCTTTCTCCTCTGCCTCCTTCCTCCCCTCCTTCAAACTTAACAAAAATCCCCTGAAATTACCCTCCCTGAAGTCTCTGCTGTCCAGACCTTGGGATTTGTTCTCCATCCTCAGCTTCCTTAAGCATTCTGCTGCTTTGATGTTTTTGCCTACAGGTGCCTTGTGCATAAATATTCTACCTCACCTGTTTAAGCATTAGCCCCTGATCCAGCTCTGTTCAGACTGTGTTGAGACCTTGTCATGTTGTCCTTCCTGACAGTTTGTAAAAGCTCCGTAAAGAAATGTAGACCCAAATGTCCTGTATCTGCTGCATCTCACCTGGTAAAAATAACCCCTAGGGTTGTGTGGTGTTCTCTTTGACACCAGCGCTCCAGGGAGGAAAAAACCAACGCACTGTACTGAACCTAGAAGGAATATGAATATACTTTGAACAAAAACATTATGTCATGTATGTCTGTATCAAATCCTCACAAGACACTCCATATTGGCTAAAAATTTTATACAAAAATTCAGATGAAGCAAAGGGATTACTTTCTTTGTCTCCCCAGGATGGACCACAGCAAAACGGCAGGATTGCTCACAATCAGACCTGTGACCCTTCATTCTAACATTCAGGTGGTAACACATCCTTTTATAAGTCATTATAAGAATGAACATATGTGCAGCTAATTGCTTGCACCTCTAGATAAAGCCTTCAACCCATGCTTTTCAGTACAACTGCTTAATTGGAAAAACAGGAGTGAAAATTAATGACCATACAAGTGCCATCTTAAAATAATTGGAGACAGGAGATCACAAATAACCACCCATCATGGTAGGAGGACTGGGGTTCAGATATTTTCAAGCTCAAAAGGGAAAGAAATGCTGGTTTAGTCCCCTTTAATGTTAATATTATCAGTACCCCTCCACTGATGAGACTGACAGAAAAGATACGATTTAATAAGCCACAGCCCATTTAAAGTCTCAGGTTTATTAGATGTAGAGGCTAGCAACATAAATGTTTAAAATACAATCAGGAAAGTTATAGATGGGTTCATTGAATATTTCTCCTGCAAAAGCCTGTGCCACAGAAAATGAGGAAATGTGTAGAATTTTTACCTATAGCACAGCCTCTTACTGCACAGTAAGCGAAACACTTGACACACAGGTTAAGTTAATATATCCTCCCAGCTTCTCTTTGCACAGTTTTTCTCTCTTCTTAATCTTATCTTTTTATAATTTCTCTTCCTTTTCTAATTTTTAAACACAGTTTCAAAGTCTTGATTTGTTTCAGTCTTCATTCAACACTCTGCTATGACTGGTTCTTTAAAGGGACGAAGTCCTTGTTCATCACTCTGTTACTCTCTTATGTCTACAGCTTGTTCTTTCCTACTATTTGCTTTTTACTAGGGACTAAACCCAAAAATATCAGTCTGAAAAGGGAAATAATGTATTTTCCACTGTTGCATTCTTCCTACTCCTCTGGGTACTTCTAACAGTCTCTAAGATCTGTCTGAAATTACAGCCAGTAGTTCAGCAAACCAGGGAACTAATCCGCATCCAACCTTTCAACCCTGGTATCTTCCTGAACTGCAGGCTGTGGGACCACTGAGAGAAATAAATAACCTATGTACCTGTCAAAAGACTCACCAACATACCACCACTATCATTGTATTGGATAACTACAGCTAGAACATTCTTCTTTAAACTAAAAAAACTCCAGTTATTTCCATTTAGTTCTTACTTATGTCATCTTAGCACAGAATAAGTTTTAAATGACATTTTCTTCTTCATTTTTGTTTTTTACTTTTGACAATTAAAGGACAGGTGTTTATTTATTTATTTAAAATATTGCTATCTAAGACCATACAGAGGCCTAAGCACAGTGCTATATTGAGTATAGTGATGAAGGTGAGAAGTCTTGCAATCTCACGTGTGTATATCACATGCAGTGTAATGAAGAACACATGGCTGATAATTGCAATAAAACCTTGAACAAGAAATCTCATTGTGGAATGATGGGGGAGTGAAAGTAATTATAAATGGGGGGAAATGCCGATAAGTATCAAATGTAAAAGCGAGAAAGTTGGCAGCAGAACACTAGAAGCCAGGAATGACACAAAATTAATAAGGGAAGCAACAGGACAACTGAAGAAATCAATGGTCAATAAAGCTAAGGACAATAAAATGAAGTTTATAAAGTGTGTTGTAACGAAGAGTATCTAACCAACAGCTACTGGTCCATTACCACTGTGGAAATAACAACATTGTCAATAATACTGCAAGAAAGACATCTATGTTCAATAAACACTTCTGTTCTGTGTTTCAGCTAATGCCAGTGATGTAGCCTTAAGACAGATCAATGCTGATTAAATACTTCATTTTCCAGTAAGAATTAATTGATAAGTAGGTTAAACACCGTCTCTTACAATCAGAATCTATAACTAGCAATTCAAACAATTTATATCCAGAAGTTTAAAGGCTCTGGCTGAAGACTTCTTGTGCTCTTTTTCAGTCAATCTTGAATTAAACTAAATTCCAGGCTCCAGTAAAGTTACTCTTGTCACAATATTTAAAAGATTTCAGTAAAATGAATGAATTGATTATGGGCTTCAAAGCAAGAAACCAAACTGTCAAAAAAAAAAAAAAATCTGGGATTTAACTGATAAAGAATTAACAGAAAGTACTTAAACTCTAAGCAATGTCAATGAAACAGTCAAGGAAACAGACACTTTTGCTTTGTGTTTTATAAGATTACAAATTTATTTAATAAGGATAACAATCCTAACTAAACAAGAATTCTCTTATCCCATTCAGCATGGCCTCCTGCAGCATTTTGGCAAAGAAAGCAGAACATTAAATGCACATCAAAGAGATGCAACCACTGACTGGAGAAACCCTTAGACTAATCCAGCCAAGACGAACACTGTCCTACCTGGACAAGTTACATCCTCCCACCTTCCTCTGCTCTCTCTCGCCATCTTTGGACCCAGCTACGCTTCATACAGGCAGCAAAAGCTGTGCATCACATTGAAGGAAATAATTTGATATTCAGTGCAATGCAGTTAAAATACAGCAGGGCCGAGAAAACATTCTCTGAGCAACACTGAATTTATGGACAGGGCACTGGCGAAGTAGGAACAGAGGCTTTGCTGCAGGACTTTGTGGATCAATGTACAAATTGTTATTCTCATTGTTCAGTAGAACAATTACTAAAATCCATTTGCCAGTAAATGTGCCTTGTCTTGTAAATCATTGGGTCATTAACCTTAACAATGTCAGTGTTGTCACTATCCAATTCAATTAAATTACTGACCAAGGTAATACCTAAAAGCACACTTCAGACAAAGGGATCTACTATTATATTATTATCTATGATGACTCTTAGCAATATCTTAATTTTGTACCTGGAAGTAGGAATATATCCTAGAATAGATTACCTGAGTTTTAAAAGCCAGGTGAAGAGATACACAAAAAGGCGGAACAGAAGAAATGGGAATGGAAAGGTTAGAAAAAGAGGGAGAGGGGAAGAGAGAGAGAGAATGGAGAACAGTACTGAATAATTACCTCCAAGGGCTCATGTGTGCATTGTTACGTGCCATATTTCAATGTTCCTTGAGGTCAGAAGTCAGGGACACAGGGTTTTCTCCTGCCCATCAGTTATTAAATCTGGCAACCTACCTCAGCAAATGTCCAGTGATGCTGTTTCTAAAAAGGGGTGTTCTCTCCACATGCCAGAGGGAGTAATGCAGAAGTGTATGGGAAGGGTGAGGAAAGTCCCTGATGACCTTCCCAGGCCAGCAGCACAGCACAAGCGCAGCAGTCTGTCTAGCTGGGAGGGGAAAGAGCAGTTGCCGATTTCCAGTTTCATTTGACAAAACAACTGTATGTGTGACACGTGAGGGCTGGTAAGCTGCTCTCATCACGCTAAGGAGTCTCATTTAGATGTCTTTCTGCTGCATGCTTCCACGCATATATTCTCACATTTCAGGCAGATTCTCAGCCTACACTTCAGGGCAGGAAAATCTTCCTGGGTTTTTTTGCTCCCTTTGTTTTCCTCCAGTTTCCTCCTTTACCCCTGAAAAACCATAGACTTTATGACACAAAGGCAGAAACAGGCAGGCTCAGTGAGGTAGCTTATTACTATCATTTATATGAATCTTGCTTTCCCATGGCCCAAGACTTCAACACGCTAGGTGCTGTAGAAAGCACAAGAAAGGATGGCCTTTGCCACCAGAGAGATGCCAGAGGGTTGTGGGCAGAAGGCTGAAGAGTATGTGGAAGCCACAAGGCCATGTTTGTCAGTACCTCAGGCAATAAGAAGACTAGCCACTGACAGATTTTGTAAATTGGATGGCAAATGAATTTCTGGCCTCTGGTCCAGGCATTGTATTGCAATGGAGAACTCAGTTCCATTTATTAAACCTCAACAGTCCTGTAGAATGTCCTTGCTGGACACTTGCTGGGGTAGGTCTGCCAAGGTAGAATGCTTTACTTTGAATGTGTAATTTCTAGATATCACAAATTATGAAGGCTTCCTCAGGGATGTCCTTGTGAAGCAACAACACAGCGCCACATTAAACTCAACAAGTTCAGTCAGAAACAGTGGCCACTGGCTTTAGAAGACTGTTGATTCTGAGGAACATATGAAAAATGTGCTCCTGCCTTAGTAAGTTTTGAGCTAGGCCATTGTTTGTCCTTTATTTTTGAAGAATACACAACTGCAGATTGAATCAAGAGCTTTATCAACTCTGTATACGCAGGGAGCCCTTGATGCTATACAGAAATAGCACATAATGCCATGTGTGTTCTTCATATTTCACAGAAAAGAGTATCTCAGCTCTCAAAGGTGAAGGGAGGAAAACAGAGTGAAAGAAAGCGAAAAAATCAACTTCGCATTTTATGTAACTGAAAATTTTGACCAAATAAATGCATTCTACTTTCACTACAAGTTTTATCTTGAATGGAAAAATGAAAATTATTCTATCAAATATTTTCTAAAAAGTTATTTGGACTACAAACAAAGAAAACAGAACAGAACTGGAAATTAACTAAATCACCTGCAAAACTTCTATTTTTACAGGAGAAATAAGGACAGGTATGGGCTTTAAGCATAACAGCACACACAAAAGGTAGAGTGCAGCTTTGTTAATAAAATTGCACTATGGATCATGAGCCGAATGGATGCAATTTTATGTGAACTGCACACACAAAAAATTCCCTCAATAAACATATGGAACACAAGGCTTCTTTTCTCCTTACTTTAACTAGGCAGCAGGGAAACATTACAACTGAAGAGTAGATATCAGCATTAGAAGACTTATAGGGTTGCTAAAATGGGAGTTCAAAATAAAATAGAAGGCAGACAAAATAATTGTTTGAGGAACATAAGTCATTATTGTTTTCCTTATAGGTTTTATCTTCTTTCAGGAAGTACTAACCCAGGCACACATATACATTTTCTAAATTATATTTTTCTTTTAACCGCAGAAGTGTCTTCTGGATGTATCAAAAGAACAATATATCCTATAGAGTCTACTATGAGAGCTAGAGGTCTTTGAGGAGGAAAATATATTTATAACAAAGGAGCATAGCATCTGAATAAAGAGACACAAAGCAAGGCTTAAACAATGCTCTGTGCTTTTCAGTGATTTTTTCAGGTAACAGATAATTAACTAGAAACCACTGACATTAACAACATTGGACCTGTATTACTTTCCTTGCTTTGGAAGCTGGATTTGGCAGCACACTTAAGAGCTTCTCAGAAAGCTCCTGTTGATAAACTGTAAGAGTGAAATCCACATCCCATTTGCAGTTAACTATCTTTATCAGATCAACTTTTACTAGTCCCAGCTTGCAACCCTGCTGGCAGTTACTATTTGTTTTTAAGAAAGCGCCTCTTCTTAAAACTTACCTGAGACTAAGATGCTCATTATGTTGGAAATTATGAGAAATAAGGAGAGCAGTCTGGACCTAGAAAACACCGGCTGTCATTGCTCTCCTGTTGCCCAGTGCCAGGTCTCATAGGGATGATTGCAGTGTGATCCTTAAAATGGTTGTCTTCATCCCCTGAGCCTTGCAGGGAAGGATTTCAACAACACCCTAAGGCTTGCTAAAAGACAATAACTCATTCAAAGACAAGTGCAGCAGCTTCCAGAGACAGATTTTCTTCACAAAAGTTACACGGATACTCCAAGTGCTTTATTGCTGTTCGAAAAAAAAACCCTGTCTCTTAGCTGTTGCAGTTTCCAAACTATCCTTTTAGAATTCTCCGGACAATCAGTATTTTACTGCAAAACTCTTTGCCCTTTCCTAATTCTGAGCCGCATTTTCAAATTAGTGTACCTCAAAGGTCTGCCTGGAATGGCTTTGGGTTTATTCCTTCTAGTCTGACTGCAAAACTTGTTAAAATCTGCAATACTTCCCAGTAGGGAATGTGAAGGGTGGTACAGATATGTAAAATGCCAGTGTCCAAAACTTGACAATCTAGAAAATCTAATCTAACAACCATGTGGCCCTGAAGAGCAAATCTTGTAGTTCTGTGATGAATGTTTTCAAAACTTTTTAATTATTTAAAAGAAGGCTATTCTGGCTTACTAAGTTATAACGATTAGGGTCAAACAATTGGAAGTTATTGATTATTGCTGAATTCTCCAAGCTGTCAGTAGCACTGACATGCATGTACCACATAGCATGGCATGGCTGTGAATACCAACGCCCATAATCTGCCTTGCTTATTCATAGTGCATTAATTGCAGCAGACCACACAGACCTCACATACTTCATCAACCTGATAAATTCTTATAGCATGAATCATTTTATGGATTAGCTTTCAGTGCTTGTTCTGATCTTTGCCTCCCCCAGAGGCACAGCCACACTCTGCCACTCGACTCACCAGCAAATTCCATATCACATTCCCCATCTTCCCTGTGTGCTTTCAGTTTCCAACAGCAGGGGGTTTGCAGAGCAATCAATGACTGCAATGATGCTGAAATGACTCCATTTACACCTGCCTCACTTTGCCTCTGATACCAGAGACACTGTGCCCAAACCCTAAGCAAAATAGCATTCTCCAAAAGGTCCAAAAATAGCAAGGCTTTCTGCTGTTTCATACTTCTGCTTTGGGAGTGCAGAGCAACTAGAGGGAATTTTTAGTATACCTCAGCTTCTAAAAAGCTTCAGGAAAAGTTCATGCTTCACTAACCTGCAGCTAGGCAAGTCTGCTAAATATTTAATGATGGATATCCAGAAAAACATTCTGAAAACAAAACAGGAAATCCTATCACAACCTTCAAACATTAATGCCTGGATAAGCTTACTTGTTACTGTAAGGAAAGCCTTGAGATTACCAAAATGGAATTATCTTAGCCGAACCACAACTTCACTGTGTTTCTGCAGGGCTCCCCTTCCCAGAAAGACTGCTTTTGCTCAGCAATGATTTTTTACTACAAAAAAGGTGAGTACTCCAAAATCCTATATAAGCTATAAGTACAGTGTGATCTCTGTGTCCAATGGTTGCAAAATAAATCATTTTCTCATCATTTTAATGAAAATTTATTCAAACTGAATAAAGATCTTGTACAAAAGACATAATGCAAGCATACAGGATCAATTAGGAATGTTGCTCCATTTCATAAATATGTTGTAATTAAACAAATGTCAGCAGTTCAGTCTCATGCAGAGATGATCTGACAGTACTTGAGAATCTCAGTTGCACAGTTCAAGGCAATTCTGGGACCTTGTTATTGTTTGCAGTATAATTTTTTTTCCTTATGCATTTTACTCTAACAACCTCTTAGCAAAATTGTGCTTATCCTTAATAAACATCAGCTCTAACTAGGCATGGATGTATCATTATAAAGCCTTGCCCTCCATCAGAAGTAAACAAGATAACATAATCTTTTTGACCACTTTCCAGACTTATAAACTCAGAAAAAAACCCATGTTTCTGTAGATATTGAAATTGAGGTTAAAACCTGCACTGTCAGCTGGCTCTCCCAGCAGCCCTGTCCCCAGGGGATAGCAGCCTCTGTTAAACTGCTTTAAATTCTTCAGCTCCGTGCAGCTGGCATATCACAGGAACTCTGAGGAAAAGCCACGTTCCAGTGTTACCAGACATCAAGTGAGAAATGGTAATGGTACTTTTCCACAATGTGACTCTCAGGGACACAGGAGGGCGAAGCTCTGTGTGATTGTTTATGCAAGATTTCACACCGGACCACCAGCAGAACAACTGAAGACCAACAGCGAAATGCCATTCCCAGTGGTGCGTACCATCCAGCAAGATGTGTTGCATACAGCTGCCTAGGGAATGCAGACTCTGGAGAGTATATGGGAAGAACAGGGGAAGTCCAGAAAGCTCCACTCACTTGCTGAGCTCTTCAGGGAGGACTTTCTCCTCTTCCTCTCTCCTGTTCATGTTCAGACCCAGAAGTCCCCACCCATGACTGGAGATAGCAAGACAAGAAAGAAGAGACTACCAGCTTCATTCCTGCACTCACCAGTTGCTTCTTACAGGGCAACAGAAGTGATACCTAGATATGCCTGACGGAAAAGCCCATGCCCAAAGCCCTGTTTCCTTTATATCACAGTATTTTGAAATCTTTAACAATAATAAGACATCCAGCAGAGAAAGGAGTAAGTATATGACAGCATCCATTTTTTGTCACAGAAACAAGAGAGTTAAATCATCCCAAGCACCCAGCAGCACTTTTTACTGAGCAATGGCTCAATATAACCATTACAGAGGCCGGATATACAGGTAGCAGCATACCTCTGAGCACTGCTGTATGGTCCCCATCATATTTGTCTCCTGTGCTCAACTTTCTTGTGCTGATAAAAGCGCAGTTAGAGCTCTTTGTTATATAAATGTCAGCAGAGGCAAACAGAGTGGAAATCTGGTGGTCAGGTGTAGGTGGCCAAACACTGCTAAAAAAGATTAGGTAGCTGATAGGGAATGGTATTTACCAGCTGCATAAGGTGTCAGGTATTGCAGAGGGGTATTGTTCTCACAAAAAAGACTTGAAATAGGTTCCGTTTGTTTCCCCCAGGCTTTTCAGTTCAGCTGGAAAGGAACCCACTGATCTCCACAAGACAAAGAAGATCCTTGAAATACTTTAAAGCTCAGCTGAACCCTCAGAACCTCTTCCGTAGTATTGCTGCACGATGCCTTTGTGCTGAGATCAAAATCACAGAAATACAGCTTTCTTACAAGAAGTAAAATCAGCCATCACTGACTCAAGTATCTTACCAAACTCCTGTTTCTCTGAAGGAGATTTATCAAGTGTTTGTAATTACAAGTTGCCTGTGCTGCAAATCGCTCTAGAGGACAGCGGAGCTCAAATGCCTGCTCTCAATGTCACAATTTTCCAATGAATTGCAAGAAACCTCAAGCACCTTCTGTGCAGGCCTTCAGGCAGGATAAATCCCAGTTGTTCTCTCCAGTCAGTGGAGCTATGCTAATTTACATCTTGGGAAGATCTGCTCCCTTTTGTGGGACAAGTTTAAAGGGGGAAAGAGATTTTGCTTGCTCCTTATCTCTGTCTCAATTATCCAGCTAAAAATATATTCCTTGATTATGTCTAGATTACTTTTGAGTTTGTTTGTATTTATTTGGTCATGCCCTGTCCTCTGACACGGGTGTGGAGTGATGGCAGACCCAGCTGCAGTGCTGTTGCACTGTGGGAGCAGGTAAGAGGATGCTGAGTGCTTCTATGTATTGCTTCTATGTATTGCTAAGGACTTGTTTTTCAGTGTAGCGGGGTATGTCCTCACCTGTCTGGGGTTCAGGCCCGCAGCCCAGTTCTTTGTAAGTAGTTAATCAGTGCATATACCCACCCAGGAAAGCTTTTGCAGGACCAGTGCAAGGACTGCAGTAGTGTGTGTCTACAGCTTGTGTGTGTGCATTGTATAAACACCTGTAATTCTGAATATGGATGCTTGAAAAGGCAGACATCAGGTCTCTTTTGAATGGGCCGCTCTGAGGACCTCCAGACCTAAAAGCATCATCTGTTGTAGCTTCAACTTAAAAACCAGGCTCTGTAGGTGAGACAACAGCCAATTCACAGCCAGGATAGACTCGTGGGGCAGCGCATCTTGATCAATGGGTTACATTTCTTCTTTACATGACATTTAATTCCTTACTACAGCTTATGACTGCCTGAAATCCAATATAAAAAGAATGCATTCGCACAAATGTGAACGCTTGAATAAGTACCTCAATAACATCAGGCACCAGCTCCTCACCATGAGGATAGCTGGTAACTAATTAAAAGCCTGAATGAACAGACGAGCCAGAAACCATCCTCGCGCTTTGTTGAACAGGCTCAGGCAGCAGGCTGTGTAAGGGAAGCTTTTGATCCCAAGTGCTCCAGTATTAGACAGAGACAGTTCATCTCCGGAGAAGGCAAGCAGACAACACTCAGATCCAGTCCCTTGTCTTGCCCACAAGCTCATGACTCCTCTGATGACACCCTGGGGTTGCAAAAGGGCCTTTCCAACATTCAAATAGAAAATTGGGGGATGGGGTGTTCCTGGAGCCAGCACTCCGCTTTGCTGAGCAGTGCTCCAAGACAGTTCTTTTGGCATAAGTGGCAAAGGGAGGAAGTCAAAGCACTGCTTTAGTTCTAAAAAGTTGCACCTCCGAGAAAAACAAGATTCCTATTTGGCTGCAACATGACACGAAAACTGTGCCTGAGCTGCCACTGATAGAGCCCTACCACAAACCCCAACTCCATGATCAACATATTTTTGCTGATTTTTGTCACTGGTTTTAGTTCTGTGTTTCTTAAAGATCACTGAAGTGTGACTTACATTAAAATGACTGATTTGGCAGGCAGAGGACACAGCGAAGATTTTGGTGCATGCCATATGAGCTTGTGCTTAGATACTGCATGGCAGAAACCTGACCTGGTGCAGCTTCATCACTTACTATAATTACCAATCTGTGGCCTGTCTACACCTGCCAAGAATCACACTTCATGGCACAATGCAAATCTAACCGATCTTACAGTCCACACAGGGAGTTTGTACCAATTCTAATTAAATCAGTCTCTAGAACAATTTGACTGCATTTCTTGTGTAGGCATGCCCCAGAAGCAAATAGATTATAAAATTGCTCGCTCTCATTTATTATCAGTTTCATGTTAACAGTTGTTCTTTCTTAAGCCTTAACTTCTGGAATTGTGTTACTGCCTGGGAAATTCAACTTCTGTATTTCTTTTAATCCCATGCTTCAAAGAATGGCATGAAAATATATCCTTGTGTCCCATAACTACTCAAAAATTTGCATGCAAATTATCCAATATGGATTGTTCTTCCTTTTAAATAGTATTTATTTATATGCTAGTCCCATGATGTGCAGGAGCTGTACCCAGGATCTTTGAACCTGTGAGTAAACAGTATGAAACCAGAATAAAAGGAAAGAGACTTCAGAGACACTTAACAGACAACTCCATTATTGGGCTGTTAGCTCTAGAATCTTTAAAATCCCTGCACAGATTCAGGAACCCCAAGAAGTAGTCCTGATCTTGTCTGTACTGGATCACCCCTTGGTGGTACCTCTATCTCCAGCATCTACTTGAAAAGCCCAGGAGTGCTCTGGTAAAGGCTCACCATTAAGCAGGACAAATTCAGCCTCTGCATATGCACAGAGGTGGCCCTGCACTGCTTCCCTCTACCAAAGTGGGTAGCAATACCAAGGCAGGGACTGGAGTGCCTGCACACCCAGCATCCCTCATAGGGAGGCAGAAGTCCCTCCCTATTAAATTTGATGAACAAAAACTATTCTGGGAACATCTATGTTGCAATCACAGCTGCAAGCGCAGTTTCTCTACAGCCCAGTGAACACCAGGACTAAGCCTGCGCAAGGGCTCCTGCCTCCTGGCAGGGCTGCTGCATGCCCGTGTACTACTGCAATTCCTCCTCCTGCCTATGAGCCTGGTTTTCACCCCCATGACACAAACTCTTGTACTGAACGGAGGAAAAGCATCCTGCCAGACAGCCATGAATGTTCTGCCATCCCATGCTGAAACTGCCAGCACAAAGTAGTTAACAAAATCTGTTTGAGCTGAGTATTTATGCTTCAGCAGTTCCATTAATAGGTATTAAATAATGCTCCTTTAAGCTACAATGTTGCTGCATAGGGTTTCAGCCTCATCTTTATGGATGCCTTGTCATAATTTCTAGAATTATAGAACTTCCTGCCACACACCTACATATATCTGCAAAGTTACAAAATAGTCAAAGATTATTTTTTCTGCCCAGAACTAGCAGGAATGACTTTTCATTAATCAGGATCAGAGGAGATGAAATTAAATCAATTCTCCTTAAAGTTTGAGCTGCACAAAGGGGGAGAAACCAACTCTTCTCAACCCTCTGCTCAGGAGCTGTAAAGTGAAACCCTAGCTCTGAGTACATTGTCTCTGGAAGGAATTACCACAACAAATAGGCACTGGCTGCTTACCACCTCTATGCTACCTGTCCCCCTCTACACACACACAAACACTCTTTTATACAAACTAAGCGTCCAAAACTCCTGCTGGCTGGACACTTTCCAGCAAGAAACTCAGAATGTCCTTGGCAAATCCAAAACTACAAGATGCTCTAATCAAAATTCTGTAAGCTTGTGTATTGGGTTTAGCTGGCAATGTTTTGGTATTAGGGGGGCTGTGGGGGTGGCTTTGGTGAGACACCAGGAGCTGTGCCCATGTTGGGCAGAGCCAGCTCCAGGATGGACCCACTGCTGTCCAAAGCTGAGCCTGTCAGTGATGTTGGTAGTGCCTCTGTGATAACATATTTAAGAAAGGGTAAAAAACGCTGCATAACAGCAGCTGAGAGCAGACACCAGGGTCAGGAGAAGGAGGGAAGGAGGAGGTCTAGGCACCAGAGCAGAGATTCTCCTGCAGCCCATGGACAAGACCATGGTGAGACAGGTTGTCCCCCTGCAGCCCATAAAGAACCACAGTGGAGCGCATATCCACCCTGCAGCCCATGGACAGCCTGGCTCCTGGCAGGACCTGCAGCCCACGGAGAGAAGCCCATGCATGAGCAGGTTTTCTGGCAGAACCTGTGTCCTGTGAGGGACCCACTCTGGAACAGTCCGTTCGTAAAGGACTGTATCTTGTCAGAGGGACACCATGCTGGAGCAGGGTAAGAGTGTGAGAAGGAAGGAGTGGCAGAGACATGTAGCAATATGAAAAGTACACACTCTGTCCACCTCCATACACTTCATATGCATGGACACATGTCCAACACACAAGAAGTCATGGGACATATATGAAGGGCTACATTATTAGATGATCCTCCCCTCTTTACGTCATTCACTTATTCCCAAAAACTCAACCACAGCCTAGTCCATATGTTCTTTCTGCTACATTGTACATTACACAGTCTCATTAGGCATCATCTCCAAAAGGACTGTCCAGGAGATACTGTATCCCACGTTCCTTCAGGCAACTCCAAATTTACCCGGGGGGGTGATGAGGACACAATTTCCTACACATGGCAAAAGATGTTGGGGGGTAATGAGAGGTACCAGATGCAGGAGATGTAATTGTACCTGAGGAGAGAAGTAAATGGGCTTCACTGTAATAATGCAAACTTCAGACGGTATACTGACTTCAGGATTTCCACTGACCCAGAATGTGACCTCAGATCTCACACATACCACTTCTGGTGTTTGTATATGTGAATGCAACCATAGCAGAGCAGGAGGATTGAAAAAAAACCATGAGTATGCTGCTGCTCATGCTGAAATCAATGGATGTTTTGGTTAAAACCTCTCTGAGAATCCCTGAGCACAGCGAGATGCTGCTTGCATTCCCAGAGAGGGCATGCTCCAGGATACAGCAAGCCTTGCTGAGCACCTGCCCTCACACCCATTTATCTCTAGATGACATTGGAGGGTGGCTTTTAATACTGTTAGAGCCTATTCTGCCCAGCCCAAAAACATCCAATACAGTTCTCAGAGCCTTCCGCATAATAAACAGGAAACTTGAAAAAACACGGGGGAGGCACATCGGAGTCCAATAAAATGAGATGACATCCTCTGCTCTGGAGAGGCCAAGACAGATTTCTGACTGAACTGTAGCAGCAAACCAGCATGATAAAAGAGCTAAAGCAAGAGGTTATGATATGCTTGAATCACTCCAGAGAAAGCAAGTGCTGTGTGTAACAAGGGAGATAAATAATCAGGCAGACAGAGTAGCACTGCCCCCTCACTCACTTAAATCAAAGCAGCTTCTTTTGCCACTGCTCCACCCACTTGGAACCAGCATCAGGGAAATTTAAAAAGTTGTCCTTGGGAGGAACAAATAGAGAAGTGCAATTCTGGAACTGAGATATAAACTCACAGGTAACAGCGATGGCTCTGCAGTTGTGCTAACATGCAGTCCCTCGGGCCTGCTCCCCAGATGCAGATGGTGCAGCTGAAGCCGGCAGGGAGTTGCAGCAGGTTTCTCACATGGCCACCCAATGCTTGAAAACATTCACTGCCCTGACAAGGAGCTTGTTTTCAGGTAAAAGCAGAGTTGGGCTGCCATACCCTCAGGGTATGGCCAGCACATACAAGCCAAAGTACAGCAGCAAACTACACTCAGGTGTGCTTGGCACAAGTCCTTTTTTTGAGATCCCAATGGCAGGGTGTCTGATTAGTTGGCAGTATCTGCCCCCTGACTGACTGACGCTGCTATTCAGCAGCTTGGATTTGACCCTCAGCAGGATTTACATTCTGTCTGAAGAGCCATGCGAGTATGTCCAAGGTCAGTTTTTCCTGTAATACCCTCCACCTCAAAAGCAACTGCATGTTCCTGACAATTATTTGAGAAGGTAATTGGACTCAGATGTTTCAAAGGCGATTTCCATACAATATGCACTGGACTTTGATCCCGAGTTGAAAAAAGGAATAAATAATCCTGTTTTAACCTTGACTTGACATATGCAAACACCCTGACTGCAGATCGCACAGACCAAGGAGGAAAGAATGAGACATTCCAGCACAGGGGAAGAGCTATTTGATATTTTTGCCCTTTAGCTCCTGTTGTCAAAAAGCCATCTAAAAGCTCACAAAATAGGTAAAAACTTGACAAGAAAAATCTGCTTTGGCCTCCCACTGCATTCTTGAATGGGGAAATGGAAAACTGCGCTTCTCATAAGGAGCAGGCACTTAGTGGTAGAAGGAGGATCTTCACTTCTCTTGCATTATCTTGTTGACGTGTGAAGCCAGTGTATTTGCTGCACCTCAGAATAAGGATTTTTTTCCTCACTGTAGATAAAAAGCAAGTTTGAAATTGCATCCTTCACGTAACAAGCATGGCTGGGGAGGACCAGCTGTGAGAGAGAATCATGTTCTTCACAGGCTGCAGGAAGATCACAGCGAGAATATCAAGGAATAGGAAAGAAGTTTCCATGCAGACAGGACTCCAGTGGGCAGCCTACCTGTATGACTGTGTACTCACATGGCTCTCCTCAACACAGGGTCACAAGCTTCAGTGAGTTTATTCTTATAGCACACCTATGAGTTAGAGAAGTGATCTTATTCTCCAGCTGGGAGCAAAGGCAGAGAGAGTCCCAAGAAGCTTGTAGTGGATCAGAGAGCTGAACCCAGCTCTAAGCTAGCTTAGCTATCTGAGCATCCTAAAGCAAGTCTGGTAAGAGTAGAAAGAGAGAATACAAAGATATGCATACACACCTACCTACCCACTTGGACAAAGGGATAATTTCACATATAAATTACGATGCAAAAGTACATGCCTCTTTGCGTGCAAGAAGTGAGGCCGTGCCTGAGAAGATCTAAATTCTGGGGTGCTGAATGTAACTCTGAGCTTCCCTTCTATGAAACACAAGGACATTCCAGAAAGCATAAGATTTGGGAAGAAACACAGAAACAAGCAAAGAAATATAACTAAGAGCATGGAAAAAAAAGCAACATTACAATTCCAGAAGTGTCTTGAGAGCATCAGCAATAAAATGGGGGCACAGCTTCCCTAGCCATATCAAAGGAAAACATATATACCACTATTGCAGAAAACAAGGTAAGGGACCAGTCAGGCTCAGCAGCATGGAAAGTACTGACAGAAGGCACAGAGGCAGTGATGGGACAGTAACTCACACATATTTGCATGAAGTTGCATTTAAACATCCAGCTAGCTTTGATCTGTTACTCTTGCAAAGAAGCCGTTCTTAGAAGCCTTTCTGATCTAATCCCTGTAAGCTGCTCTGTTTACCCTGCTGACATCTCTTTAAAAAAATGCATCAAATACAATCATGCACATTTGGGTGCAGGTGTGTCCATGCATGCACAAGCATATGCCCTGGGTACATGAAAGAAAAAATTGTATGTGCTTTTCATCTTTGCAACCAGACCATTAATACACAGGACAGAAACCATACGTCCTTTTCATCTTCCACTGTGCCTGTGTCTGACTTTAGCAGAACCATTGCAGGATTAAATACTGCTCAGGGTGAGTGAGTAAGCCAAACTCCAGATCCATGTGTGTAACGATCCACTCAGAATACACCAAGGGATTCACTGAGTCTCTACATATGCTTCCTCTCAGCATGCAGGTGTAAGATTTAAAAATCCATATTTTTCTCCAATAAACTTAAAAACAGCTATAATATCAAGTACCAAAAGCACCATCTGCGCTTCACATATAGTGATGATATTTTTTTCAGAGCTGATGCTGTTTCTTGGTATAGCTTGATCCTATTTTGTCAACCGTATCACGAAAAGCGCAAAGAACCCCTGTGGATCCAAATGTCTCTGAAACAAGATGCTTTAACAAGTGCATATGACATCTTTCTGCTGCTTTAAGGCACTATATCATTGACTCACATACACAGTAACATTTTATATTGTAGAAATGTTCAACCCAGACACTGAAGTGCTCCACACACCTTGGCAGTGATTGACTGGAGATTGCTGTGGCCAGCATAAAGCAAGGATCACTTGCTGAAGAAAAGCTGAAAAAGGCAAGTGCTTTATTTTCCTTGCTGTGCAGGCAGCACCTCCCAGCTGTCCATCTCCCCTTTACTACATTCCCACTACTAACACCCACTTTAAGAAAGTCCATCCCAAGCACTGTTCTCTGTGCCTTCACCAGTGTCAAAGCTTCTCTGAAGTCCACTGAGGACTTTGCTGTTCCAATGCGTCTTGAACAGCCAGCGGTCAGAGACCTCAGTGATGGATGTGCTTATCAAATTCAGAGAGACCTGGCAAGGTAAGTTTGTCAGACTCCTGTCTGTCAAAGTCTTGTGTCCAGTCTGGTGTTCCCCCCCTCACTTTTCCTCTGCTGTAAACTCTATCTTAACCCTGGATCTGTCGCCTTTCCTCAGAGCTGTGTTAATGCTATTCCATTAACCTGTTCTATTTAGGGCAATGTCAGCACCCACCAGCCTTCCCAGAGGTACTGCAGGTATTTTTTACCACACTCAAATGCTGGCAGTGTGGACATGGGTACCCACTTTAAATCTACAGTCACCAATTTGATGTTTAGTATTTGATTTTACTCAGAAGCCATCATATAGTCAGAAAACCACTCCATATATGGTCATCAATGCAGACCCTACTCCACTCTGCGCCTTGGTATACTGCCTGCGCCTCTAATTCTTTCTTGCTTCATAATGTCTGTAGGTAGAAACATTATCAAATGCTTCTTTACAGAAGGATTCCAGTTGATATTTTAAGAGAGAATCTGGGTCACAACAGGGCACAGAGACAGCATTTCTCCAGAAAGTTCTGCAAGAATATATTCTTGGAAGGAAATAGCAACTTAGAGCTATTTCCTTCAGTAATGTCAGCCTTTTGTTGGCTTCCTTTTGTTTCCTCACTTTTATCTTTCCAGTGGAGCTCAGCTTCATGTCTGCAACTTTCTCTCTAGCAGAAATGCTGTATCTCAGCAAGGCCAGTGCCCTACTCTGTAGATACCATCTACCTCCTCCAGCACCCATAACATTTTAAACTAGGACGACCAGATAGCTGCCATCACATAACCTATCATCATACCACCAGGTAATATACTGAGGGAGCACTTCTTAGGAATGTACCCTGACTTGCCTTCTCTAGAGGTGCTTCTCACCATGACTTCCTACCTAAGTCAGCTTATTAAGTGAGCAAAAAATCACAGCATTTCATCCACAAACTAATACCATGCATGTCCTTTGAAAGTTCAGATTTATTTGTTTTGACCTAAACCCATTTGTACAAGCTCCCTCCTGCTGTACTGCAGGAGACACTCCTGATGCATTCTCCTCCAGGCAAGAAATGCTGTATGAAGCAAGGATATGACAGACATCAAACTTCATTCTCTGCTGGTGTTAATCAGCATAGTTCCACCCAAGTCATTCCAGTTTTGCCAGTTTATAACAACACAAAACACGTCCCTGCATTTCTCTTCAGCCTGTCACTTGTTAATCAGTTTGAATGACAGTCATCCTATTCATATTTGCTGGAGTTCATAGTCACTACTTAGCACCGTTGCTTGAATGCTGATGTGTTGGTATCGCTCTCAGTAATATAGCTGTTTCTTTCATAATTCTTTGCAAGCATCAAGAAGAGAGAATAGAAATGATTTACTAGTGAAGCATATTAACATTTAAAACCAATGACCAATTAGAGATTTCAAAATGTCTGAATAGACCCCCTATTCAAAATGCCATCTGGTCTCCTGATTATTCCTTCCATGTACTTCCTCATGACAACAACATAAAAGAAGATTAGGACAAAAAATTTTCTTCAAAAGAAGATCACTTTTACTGTACTTAGCTGCTGTCAGTGTTGGGCAGGGTAAACAATCAGCTTCCAAACAAAAATGCCTAAAGTGAGGTTACCGAATCAGACTTTTCTTCCACTACTTTCTTTTTGCACAGTTTCCAACCAACATCTATTGACTTACAGTGCAAAGCAGCAAGCGTACCTAAAGCTGTACTCTAAATTCACCCCTATTATCTTTGTGTTGACACTTCATCCTAGAAGATATATGCCGAGCTCCAGGTAGATCATTTGTAACCCTTATAATGATGATGGCAACAAATATAGCACAGTGCCCTCCAACTGACACGGAATGGATACTCAATGCTTCACTATTTTGCAATGAATAAATTGGATGTCAACATATGTGCACTAGCAGTTTTTCCCCCAATTTAATGATCATACAGCCATGGCACAGCAGATCTCTATGTATAACAATGATCAGGAAAGCTTGATTGAAAGATTTGGAGAATGAATTTCAAGCCAAAGTTGCAGTTGCCCTGGAAAGCAGCAATATGAATTGATTTCTGGGTTGGAGAGGGGCCGCACAGCAGTTTCACCTTGCACAGGGGTGACCTTCATTAAAATACAGTTGCTTTATCAGAACAATAAAAGCTCTCTCTTATGAAGCATATTTTCACAGGCAGCCAGATGCAATACCTATGTCTGTCAGTAAATTGGGCATTTGTCCTGGCAGCTGCATGACTGAATATGTAACTGTGTAGACAGTCATTATACTGCAAGCAAAGGAAACATTCATTGAGGTACCCAAATGGCATACAGGTTTATGTAAGGATTACAAGCCATTTCCCTTCTTCTACACAACTTCTGTATGGGGAAATAACCTGTATAGTTCTGTACAGGAAGGCAGATACCTCCTGAATTGTGAGTGTTTAGATCTTCAGAGCAGGATGCTTTGATGGCCACGGGAGAGTAGACAATCTCTGTGGAAGAGTGAACAAGACCTACATCCATGTCCCCATGAGACACCAGTACCGGTATAGCCTCCAACCCAAATGCTGAGCCCTCTGCCATGAGGCAACGGTGCTGCAAGACTTTATGTTGCCTGACTCAGCCACCACTCAGTATCACACTGCGTTTCCAGTTCAACAAGAAGTGTGGTGGATATTTTTCAGAAAGAAGTAGGGGATTTGACAAGTAAAATTCTTGCTGATGGTTCCTGCTTCTTTAATTTTTTTTTTCTTTTTCCTCAGCTGTCCAATCACAACTCAGTTTTTCAATTTCTTTCCCAACTAAGCTACAGATACTCAGTCTTTTCAGGGAGAAAAACCCCTCCAGAATTCAGATGTCAGTATTCAGTTTTACATTTTCAGCAAAATGTCAAAAATTTGTGGAAAAAAATAGAAAAAATGAATTTCAGAAAGAAAAATTAGACACTACTAATGAGTTCCATTTCCCAGCATGTACCAATCCATCTGGCACACAGTAACAAATTGCTTATGACCCTCTGGCAATACCTTCAATATTAGGGGACTCTTTAAGCCCAGTCCTCGCCTAACTGGAATTAGTAGAACAGACAGGTAAGTGATTCTTTAGTGATGTTAGCAATCCTCTTTACGACTTTACAACTACTTTAAAAATTCACAGAAAGCATTATATTTTGAACACTGAAGAAAAAAATTTACATTGGGATGGACTGATAATTATAAACTATGAATTAAGTTTAAGATTAATCCCTGTGCAAAAGGCACAATTGTTCGAATTTAGGGATTTTCCCCACAGAAATATCTGTGAAGAAAATCAGCAACTAAATTGTTATCCTATCTGTTAAAGGGGAGAAAGTGCTTTAAAATGGAAAGTTTTTTTCTTCATTTTGCTAAACTTTAGGCATTTTTAAATGCATTCCTGCTCCCCAGCATATGCCTATATACACACATGCACACTTTTAGCACTGAAAAGCAGCACTTTCTTCTACTACTTTGTTCACTTTTTTCCTACTTTACTGGAAATAAGTTTATTCAAAGTGTGAGTTTCACCTCCGAGGCACTCTCATTGCTTTGCTCTTTCTTAATTCTTTCCAGTCAGGAAAAAAAAAAAAAAAAAAAATCAAGCAAATGGGTATAAGTCATTTTCACCTTTCTTCAGTTTTACCAGTGGGGAAAAATCCCAAGGATTCTAGATGTGCTCTGGAGTATATCAATTAGCGTAGCAATTAATTATGGTATCCAGTATCGACAAAAATTTGGTTCAGTGCAACAGCAACACCATGCGACACTGTCTCACGTTCTCAGTATATTTATTTCTTTCCGCATTACACATGTAGGCCTAGAAATGTCTCACTTTTTAAATCGGTATCTCATACCAGATGGGATGACTAAGAGTGAGCATTTAAATTTCATGTCCAAAAGTTTTCTTCTGCAGGAGCCTATGACGGTATCTGACTACATGTCCAGCCATGGGACAGGATGCCAGACCCTCCCTTTTGGGGACATAAGTGGTCATTTGAGAAACAGTTCACATGACCTCAAGCAATGCTCAGGACCTTCCAGTGCTGGAAGCTTCACTTCGAGTCAATGTGCCATCGCACAATTTGAACAGAATGACTTCTGGTTTCAGACCAACTCCTTTGTATATCCCAGTAAGCATCAGCTCTTGAGGCCAGAGGCAAAAGCGCTGACAAAGGCAGGTGAAGACAAGGCAAGACAAGCTATTTAGCAAATCTCAGGTCAGGGTGTGAATTGACATGGGAAGTTACAGTCATCCTCCTCTTCCTCCCTCACCACAGGTTTTCAAGGGGCAGCTCAGCAGCTACTCTGCAGATTTCCCTTCTGCCTTAGCTGTGGCAGCAAGGTTTTGAAATTGCTTGCAGCTATTATTATATTTCTGCACTTTTTCAAACTACACACTTCCCTTTGAATACAATATTTGCTTTAAATATTTGGAGAATGCAAATTTCTTTATTTACACATGCCTGAAAAAATTGACTCTGCTGCGTTCCCAGGGTAATTCAGTAATTCTCACCAGCCTCCCTTCAGTTAATTACTCTGTAAGACTGTCTGGTGAAAAATGAATTCTGCCTGATTCCTCTCCTGAAAAACATGCAGCAAGCAGCAAGGCGGACTAATTCGTCCTGCAACAGAGAAGTGCACGGAACAAACAGCATGTGAAACAAATCAATATTGTAATCACCAATGCAACCAATCAAAACTCCAGGATCGATCAATACTGTATCTTCCCAGATGACAACTATGGAACAGAAGCTTTTAATACCTTTCCAAGATAGATCTCCTCCTTCACAATGTAAGACACAATTTGCCAGTAAGTTCTGTAGTTGGGGAAAGATTTTCCTGGACATTAGAAAAATTGCAGATTAGAGCAGCCAAGCCTTTCTGCATTTGAGGGGATCTCCCTGACTGCCTGTCCATTCAGGGACACTGTTTATTTTTAACAGTAACCCTTCCTGTTCTTGTATTACAAACCAAGCAATGCAAATCCTTCACTTCTGTCACCTCAGGAGAGCAGATCATTTCAGGACTGAATTGTATCTGCCAAATTAAACACTTAATAGACCAGAAACTCTTCTTTAGCACCATCCGACTGTGGTTTCTGGGACTAGTTTATGTAAATCACAGACAGCAATGTGTTAATGTTAGCTTTAGATGATCACGGCCTATCTACGCACATATTCTGGGAATGAAACACATCTGTCTCACCACTGTACAGTGATTAATAGGTTTTTACCCCATACTACCTCCATGATGCAGTGGGCTATTAGACCCCTTTGACAGAACCAAGACACAGGGAGATTAAGGGTGTGCCTACACAGATAGGTGCAGGCAGATGCACGCTTTTCTGCCTGTACTGGCTGGATGCAGATCCATTTGGGCCTGGAAGCTGTGAACACTGCCATGCTCCTAGACAGGAGCCGTCTCATGTGCAGCCAGCCAGTGTGCAGTGGGGCACAGTTCTGTCTGCAGCCAGCCATGGAGACACATCTGCAGGGACATGCCCTGATCTAGGGCATCCAGCAGGTTAGTGATGGAAGGGTGAACTAGACAGAAGTCCGAGTAGCCAATTCACTAGATCATTGTTCCTATCCCTCATCTGATAACCTACAAATCAGGTGCAGTGACTGCAAGGCAATGCCTCAGGGAAGAGGAGGAGGAGGAGAGAACATTTAAAGGATGCTCCTTCCATCCTAGGGTTGAGAACAGGGCACAGGAATTCAAAGGGATCAGTCATGTGAGCACAGCAAATTATGGACATGCTTGCAGCAGGGGATCTTCCATTTCACTGCTTTTTATTTTAGAAAAAAAGCCCTTCTGGCAGCTCCAGGAGCATATCATTGCTGTGAGTGACTGCTATTATTGCCCACTTTAAAAGCACAGTAAGAAAAAAACACACACAATAAAAAAAATGCAGTTCTCCCTATTTAGAATGGCTCAGGTTGAGATTAATTGGGTATACACCCTTAAAATACACCTGCAAGCCTCCAGCCATGATTCTGGCACTTACTTCATGCATCGGAACCTTGTACCTTGCTGGGCTCTCTCTTTAGAGCAACAAGGGGCACATGGAGAGCATTGGCATGATCTAAATATTGGAAAAAAAGCCTGTTTATAGCAGCTCTCATTAAGGAAGAAGGAGGGAGCTCCCTTGGAAAGAAGCACTGAAAGATTAGTTCTTTGATTAATTGATTTTCAGGCCATTAAGGACCTTTCTGGTCCTCTCACTCATTCTCCTGTGTGAAAAGTCAGGGGATTTTCCCAGAGACTGCCAGGGCTCTGCTGGAGATGATGAGGTGTCTGTGGGGACAACCATCTGCCCAAACACTGCCAGTCTCCACATCAGAGCCTCAGTCTAGCAAGGGCCAAATTTCACAGCCTGCAGACATTTCATTTTCAGTTTGGCATCCTGCTGATTCCATTGGAAGTGCTGACTGAGAAAAGACTGCACGTGGACACTGAGCTGGGATATGGAACAGACAGCAATTCTTTTTTAAAACATTTCCCTCAGCCTTTTAAACACCATGTCAAGTGCTGTGGTTCCCTCTGCCCCTGAGACCAAAGCTGCTTTTCCTCAGGAAGCTTTTCCAAGCCTCTGATGTGCACTTTTTATAGAGAGAATCCCAAAATGAAGATGACAATCTTGTGCACCGCTCTATTTCTTAGCATTTTTTCTCTCTTCTTTAACTTTCCACTCCAGCAAGTGAAGTTTAACAGAATCAATTTCTCTATATGCTCAGTAAAATCCTCAGTGGGAGCCACTGCTCCGTAGGCTTCTTTTAGTTATTTATTGCCTGCCTCCTGCATACCGCATATGTTAAAAGATGTACTACCAGCTTAGAAAACAATTAATCCTATTATTTCTTCGAACATGGATGCTGCAGAAGCAGTAACAGCACCAAGCTGAATTGTGCAGAAGTACAGAGTTCAAATCGAAAGGCTAATTCCAGGACTTGAAAATACTTTACCCCACACACAGCACAAAGCAACTTTCTCTACATGTTCTTGCTACTTGTATTGTCAAGATCCTGGAGGTGGTTCCCAGTCCCACCAGTAAAATCTGGAGACATTTCGCAGTTTATTAAAGTTATCAGCAAATTGCTGCAAATCCCTTGACTTCCAAAAGTTTGGGTGTTTATCTGAAGCATGACAGATTTGGGTTTCACTCACCGGCCAGACCATCAGCTGTGAGCAGGAGCTCCAAGCACCCTCTCCCTGGTGAAGCCCTCACTGAGCTAAGCACACTCCTGCTACTCACTCTCATTCTAACATATCTGTGGTGTGTTAGAGGGCATCCAGAGGAGGGCCACAAAAAATATCAGAGGGCTGGAGCGCCTCTTCTATGCAGAAAGGCTGAGAGAGTTGGGATTATTCAGCCTGGAGAAGAGAAGGCTGTGGGAAGACATTATTGCAGCTTTTCAGTGCTTAAACAGGGCTTATAAGAAAGATGGGGACAAGCTTGTTAGCAGGGCCTGTTGCAATAGGACAAGGGGTAATGGTTTTAAACTAAAAGAGGGTAGATTTAGGCTGGATATAGGGAAATTTTTTTAGAACGAGGGTGGTGAAACACTAGAACAGCCTTCCCAGAGAGGTGGTAGATGACCCATCCCTGGAAACATTCATGGTCAGGTTGGACAGGGCTTTGTGCAATATGATCTAGTTGAAGATGTCCCTGCTCACTGCAGGGGGTTGGACTAGGTGACCTCTAAAGCTCCCTTCCAACCCGTTCTATGCAGTGGTCAGCAACAATATTTTTTCCTGAACTCAGTCATCCCCAATCCACATGTCTCTCACTTCCACCAACCCATCAACAGAAAAGGGTTGTTCTATAGTGGAGATGAAGTCAGGTCTCAGCATGTCAACTTGGATGACACAGGTCTGCCTGAGATTGCCCCGACCAAGGATGTTGGTGCTGCCACAGCTACAGCCTTTCAGAGAACATAAAACAAGTTCTCAACCCCTGTAGCCAGGAGAGATCCCCAAACACTTTGCCTGTAGGCAGCAATGTTAGCAGCTTGCCCTGGCTGAGCTCCACACTGCTGTCAGAAAGCTGGCCACTCACCAGCCACACAGCACAGAGGGCACTCGCAACCTGAAAGACAGCTTGCTTTGAAATATAAAGCCTGTGCACAAAGCACAAGAGCTATCAAAATAGGAGGAGGGGAGGCTGCTGCACGGCGATATCCAGTACAAGCTGCCACAGACTCAGGGCAGAGCTGCGAGAGGCACCTGTGTGCGTTACCAGCAGTGTCAGCAAGTAACATCCCTGCCCCAGAGAAAGACAAACACCTCAATGTGTTCGGCAGACGTGTTTGGCAAAGACCTGGTTCTTGCTTTCGTGGTGTATTGTGCTATCAAGTTTGCAGAGATGATTGGACTGTGACCATTTTTAGCTCAGTCTCAGTAAAACAATTTATCTGCAGGTTAAATTGATTCATCTCTCTTTGCCTTCATTTCTACACCTATAAAATGGGGATAGAGTCAGCAGCCTTTCTCTTCAGCAAAGTATTTTAAGATCATGACGAGCATGATCCAAGAACTCAGTATTATTATACAGTTACCGTGTGCAGTTATGTTATGCCACCACTCTAATTCCAAATGAAGGCAGTGGTGCTGTGAAAGGTTTCAAAATTTGCATTTTTCTACCAAGTTAAGACAAGAATGTACCAAAATGTTCGAATTCCCTTCCCCCTTTGGACTCCACAGCATAGCCTATGGGCTATGGGCTCCCATAACACACAACAGCAAGTCCCTCAGGCAGTCGCAGGAGTGATAACCTAGCTCGTCAAAGGGACATCCATGGGGCCTCCAGCTACAATATCTATGGGACCCTGTGACTGTCCATGGTATGACCTACAGAAAAAATAGGATGTCTTTGTCAAATTTTCACAACTTGAAACCAAATCAAATTGAACTTTCCCAGCAGAAAACCCTCTGACCACTTCCAGTGAGGAACCAGTGTACAGGATAGCTTTCACCTGCTCTAGTCCAGGGCTCTCAAAACCCCTACACACTGCTGGGCACCCAAATCTCATGTATTTCTCTTTAACCCTCTGCCTTCCCCTAACTTTCAAATCCAGGACATCTCTTTTTTTCCTCCATGCTTGTTGGGGTGGCAGTTAATCCTCCTGGAATTTTATGGCATCAGACCCTCCAGTCCTGGGATTGACCAGGCCTTATGTCTGAGCACCCACCACCACTGGTCTTGCTGCACTTGCAGGTCATCCAGTGCTTGAGCTCCCCTGCCAGATGCCAGTTCTGCATGGTGGGCAAGGCGGTGGGCTGCAACCCCAGACATGGCTGGGCCAGCCAATGTTGACGTGCTGCTGCAAATACCTTTGCTCTCAGGTAGAAAGTTTGCTACTGCCAGCATTCCTGTCCCAGGAACAAGAACAACTGAAAACCCATCCTCACCCCAAATCCTTTCCTTTTTGCAAGAGAAGTGAGTCATTCTTTCACAGAACAACAAATCTCTGGTGGAGATTGCTGGGCTGCGGGTTCATGACTTAAAGGACTGTTCTATCTTCTGAGTGTTGCTCTCATATCTGAATTACTTAAAATTTCCTGGACAGACTAGTACCCCTCTCCCAACTTTCACATCCATCCTGCTCTGGGCAGAATCCCCACAAGTATATCCTCTGCCATTCTTCTCCCTGTCTCAGTATCTATTCCCCCAACCTACCTCCTGCTATTTTTCCCATGTTTGTAAACAACTTTTGCCCTTAGCCCTTTTGCTCTCAGTCCCCTGGGGTAAGGGAACTTAGCAGTCTTTCAGCTGTCACAGACAGCAGTATGAAAGTCTCTGCCATTTGCTTACACAACCCAAAAGAGACAGTCCAGGCCCCATAGCTGGAGACATCCCCTCTCCCTGCCTATGGATCAGGGGCACACAGCTTCCCCTCCACAGCTTAGGCTCCAGGGGAAATGTTTTCAATACTAAAAGCTGATGCTGTCTAAACAGCAGAAGCCAGAAAGCAGTGAAACAGAAATTTAAGAATAATAAAACAGATTGGTAACATAATTCTCCACCCTGAAGTCCTCTAAAACAGCAATTCACTGCTTGAATTATGGACAGAAGTGATTGCTGAGCAAATCTGGCCATTGCTAACAGGGGAAGTGCAGCCTCTCTCTTTGGTTTTAGCTCCAGCCCCAGCCAGTACCAGAAAACGCAGGTGAATGAGAGGAATAAGCAATTCAGGAAGGAAAAGTAAAGGTCCCCCATCTGGCGACATCATTGCCCAAATTCTGTTTCAGTTTTAAGCTTCATTTCTGGGCAGTTGTAACTTTATTTGACTCGCTAATACTGGCTAATATTTACCAGTCTCCTGTAAATTAGTTTATTTACAAGTAAATTCTATACATAGCTCTGGTCCTCAGTGAGAAGACCGTTAAAGTCAACAGGAGTTTTTGCATGGGCTTTTGATCCCATTCCCTAATCGCAAATAGAAACAATCTGTCCAAGCCAATTTAAATAAAGCACTACCAGAACATTTACCTGAGAGCTTTACCTATGAATTTCTATTGCCTACATCTCTGCTGTGCTTCCAGAACAGCAGACATTAAACAGTCGTCTCCCTCAGTAAGGGATTGCTCTAGAAACACAATTAACATTTCTCCACTGCTTTAGCAGGAACAGGACCAACCTCTATGGTAAACGCCACAAGTCAGCAACTAATACAGGCAGACGACATTATCAAAGCCAACAGACCTGCTTTCACTGCTAGGAAGTCTGAATTTGGCCAGACATTACCACATCCACAAAATAGGCAGGACTGCCATCAGCTGCTCCCTACAATGCTGATTCTCCACCCACAGTCATGTATGTCACATACAGAGGAATTTCTGCCATTTATAAATGAAGCTTTATTAGCTCTGTTACAGGGGCTTCTGCCACCCTGTGAAACATGCCTAAGCCTGGCACCAAACTCCCACTGATGGTTTTCTGGGTGGGTTACTACAGTCAGAAAAATACTGCCAATACTCTGTGCAACTTTCAAAGCATTATTAAAGCAATATTTTTTATATTATTACCAAGGTCTAATACTGTTTTGAATTTGCAGTTATGGAGTTCGTTTTAAAGCACTTGATTATACTTTGAGAAGAAATAGTCTTACAGTACAAGTCATTTTCTCAAGTACACTTGAAGAAAGGATAGTCTATGGCTCAGTAAATACAACAGTCTGAAAAGTTATGAGCTATCAGACTAAGCTGAATTGACTTACTGATATTACCTGCAATGAATGAGTTTTAGATAGCCTCTCATAAATAGAAGGCTACAGAGCCTACGATTTTATGGATGTCTTGTACTTATCAATATATATGAGAAATGATGCTGTCAGGCTTTCGAGGGGATACTATGTGAACCACACCACTGTCAATTTAATTTTTTATGATTAAATATTTGGTGCTGTTAAAGGTTATTTAACATTTAATATAGCTGCTCTTCTACATAGCTGATAACTGTCATCTTTACATAATACTGAAGCTGAAAATGGATGGGGAAGGAATATTTTTCAGAAGGTTCCTATTTTTTTTTTTTCAATTTACTATTAGATTTGTTCCAGTAATAGAATAATATTAGGTGAGTTTAAAAGGCTTTCAATATTCAGATGTTCGAAAATTTAGTCTTAATGCCAGCTGCAGCTGAGCTCAACATTTGCTACTGAGGCTGCTGAATTTTCCTCTGCAGTAGAAAAATCTCTCCCTGGTTGTATTACAGGATGGCAGCTCATCCCACAGTGGGGATCCTTGGGGCTCATATTCAATCTAATCAGTTTTTATATCTTTGAGAGAGACATCATCAACTTAAATGTCACATTCCTGTTTGGTTTTTTGGGGTTTTTTTTTTTGGTATCTGTTAAAGTGACTGGAGCTGAAAGAGGTGCAAGACAAAATTATTTTTGTGTGGTTTGCAGAAAGCACACTCTGTGCAGTGACAGAATGCTGTTTAGGCTGGCACAGAGTGCCCCCCACAACCATCCTGCAAACATTTACAGAGTTGAGAGAACAATGCAACTGGCTCTACCCAGCCAGGTCTCAGCCCTTAATAAGGCAACTCACATACTCACATGTGTAAAGGTAGGCACACAGGTATATGTTTCCAAAGCTCTTGCACACAACAGCAAATGAAAAAGAAAAGTGCACAAGAGAGAGATGCCAATTCTTAATGTCAAAGAAATTACCAGTAAACCCTACAGACTTAATGGAAAGATCTGGTGCTTATATCACTCTCCACTTTTTTTTTTTTTTTTTTTCATTTGACAGCTAAATCTGTAAGCTGGGTTTTCTAAGCAGAGTCCAAAGCTATTCTTTGTTTTTTTCTGCACTCACACATCAAAAAGATCAAATTTTTAAAAGTCCTAGAGACAGAAAATAAATGTTTCCATAATTAAAAATAAAAACAAAATGTCTAAACAAAACCAACCACACAACTAGAGCGTAGAATCAGGTCAGTTCAGGTCCTGATCCCAATTACGTTTTCTGTCAAGTGGATCCCTTTGTGGAACTGAGACTTGATATTTTCGTCAGTAGCACTTACTACGGTACATTTACGAAGAAATCTTTATTGCTTTTCAGTGACTGAACTATATTTTTGTGTAATAAAACCCTTTATGTGGACTTCCCTTAGTGAAGTATTAATGTAAAAATGCAAGCCTTCTTAACGTCCAAAAGCTATCACTCAATTTTGCTACAGTCTAGGGTCTTTGAATATACTACCCTGTGTCCTGTGGGTAAGGTCCCATCAGCTGGTTTCCAGGCTTCACCACCAATGCATCTCAAATACAGGCACAAATCATTGTTTTGCGGCCTGTAGTACCCTTCCTGTAACAAAGCTCATTAGTTGTGATGACAGCCCCACAACAACAGAGAAACCAGAGCAGAATTATCATATTTCAGTGACATTAAAAATGTGCATGGGGCTGTTGCAGGAAAACACCACGACATCAAAGCACTGAGGCAGTAAGGGTCCAATGCAGAGAGCCCTGGGCACCAGTTACTCCTGCAGTAACAGGGACGGCACTACCATTCTGCTGCCCAAACGGGCATGTCTTACCTGGGTGCAATGCAGTAAGGGTAGATATGCTTGGACAGAGCTGCTGTACAACCCTTCCTGCTCAGGCAAAGTCACCGGCTGGGGGGCAGCTGGATGGACTTGCCGTTGAGATGCACAGCTCAGAGGTCTTGTAGATGTTGATTAGGCTGGTTTCACGTGCATCACACTTTCAAGCTGTACTCCACAGCTATGAGAATTAACAATGTAAACCAAAATATAAAGCCAAGAAGGTGGTGCAATCACGTATGCATAAGTTTGGGCCCAAAACACCAGCTTTGAATGATGCCATTTCACAGTTCTGGGACAGTTCACATTTTTTAGTTAAAAGTGCTTACAATCGCTTCGATACAAAAGACTTAAGCAGAGAACAAATTTTAACCACACTGAGCTGCAATGACCATATTAACTGCTTCATATTTAACTTCAAAGTCAAGCAATCTCTGAATCTGTGGGTCATTGAATTAAAGGGTTTTTTGGGAGCATTTTTCAAATGAAACTTCTAATATGCCTAGTGTTCCCTTTCAGTGCAGCTGAGCAAATTCAGACATTAAACGAAATAGGCATGTTTTCAGATATTCAGATTAAGTTTCTACACCACCCAATAAAGTATATTTCATTATGTCAGGTCAAACCTGCAAAATAAATAGGGCAGAGATACAGATTTCCATATAAAGAAAACCCTGAGAAATTTTTAGTGAAAATTCTCAAACACTTGAAAGGCCTCTTCTATCTCTTTGCAGCAGAGGTAGGAAGGGCAGAAAATTATGACACAGTAATTATTATGATGGATGTTGAGCCAGTCCTTTGTATTAGATACACTGCTTGTGCAGGAACCAGCACTACAGATTGCATACTTCACCAAGCAGGACACTCAAGATTATAATGGGCAATACAGATTAACAACATTAGGTTAAAGCAGGATAATTCTTCTTCTTTCTCATTTCTATTCCTTTCCCATGGACCAGCTTCTGTTTCACATTTCTGTGCTCCTTGCTCCCAAGCCTTAATCTGCACAAGAAGCAGGCATTTTCCATTCCAACCTGTACAAATCTGGAGTAACTTGATGGAAATTTATAAAATTGCAGTGGTGTAAAACTCAGCTATGACTAAAGAATCAGACCTGTCTGTTGTGAATTAAAGGTGATGTTGTGTTTGCTTTTGCTACCTCACGCAAACAGCAGGAAAGATTCATCTTACTCTGAATCAGCATGAGAATTTAAGAAAAAAGCTTGTCTCTGCACAGTGTAAATAATCAGCATGCAGTTATAAAAGGGCCTATTTATAATTGTAGCAATTATTTCAGTGTTGATGTGAGACCAAAGCAGTGTAACATTTGTTCAGCGGGGGCTGAACACTGTCCTCTGCGCATTTCTCTCAGATTTGGGTTTGCTACCAAGAAACTGTGTTTCAGTAGCTATCTTCCCAAATGCAGCCTTACACCTCATGTTCAAGTGAAATCAGCTAAATACCTTGTAGAGCTCTGACTCAGGTCTTTGTCCCAGCATCACTGGCACCAGTTCACCTCGAGTCCCTCAGCCTGCTATCAGCCAGATAGCCGCGCAAGGGTGCAGCAGTCCAGAGCTGAGCAGGGGCTAACTGCATACAGTATTTACCCAGCTCCTTTTCTCCTTGGCTAGCAAGCTCTTTGTCAGTACAGTTACACTGTCAGTATTTTCCAAGCTAGTTAACAAGCTTAAAGATAAATTAGCCCGCAGGATCATGATCACACCAGGGACAGCAAAGCAGATGTGACCTCTGTTTCTCTGGCCAAAATTAATTCCCTTCTCAGATGACTCAGCACTCAGGTACTAAATTTTACCCAAGAACTGTCTAGGTATCAGAGGTGGGCAAGCACAGCTTCCATCCAGTTTCAGCTACTTACACCAGTCAGCATTGCCTCATGTTTCTGTAAGTTAATACGGTACATATGTTTTGCAGTGCTATTAAGCTGCACGCTGCAGCTGCGCTCTCCAGTGACCAGATCCATCACGTAAAAAACAAAAAAAGATACAGAAGTCTTCATCACATCTAAGTCATACCCAGTTAGACAACAGAAGAGCACAAGCACAACAGTTCACACGATGGTGGGCTGCTTGCAGGCCTGAGCAATTGAACATGCCCCCTGTGCAACTCATGCCAGGTAGAGTATGTGGAAAGCCACAACACGGTTTCTTGGATCTGCAGACAGGGATGAAATATTGTCCCAGTCCTGGCAGCAGCAGGGCAATCAGGTGCACTCCACACTGCCCCATTTCTTGTGCAGTCTCAAGGGGTCCCCTCTGTGGTATGCTGAGGCTCCCTTGCTCAATCAGGCTGCAATTCCTGGCAGGCTTGCCAGCCTTGTTGCTCTAAGCTGATTTCTGAAGGACCCTTTTGGCATGTGTCAGAGTGACCCCTTCCAGCATGTTACAGAACTGGATTCCAGTATGGCTCACAAGAAGAGCTGTTAAATGTTTAATGTTAGCTGCAGCAGAGAAATGCTGTAAACATTTCCTGTAATTGGTCTGCTTTAAAAATTTATTTCATGTGAAAAAGCAAAGTACCACACTGCACTTTGTGGCTCAGGGGTGCTAGCAAGGCCTGAGATATAAAAATCAGAGGGAAGGCATTATCTTTGCAGCCCTTCTCTTCCAGTGTGGTGTGGAGGGCCTGTCCCCCAGCAGCATGGACGCTGTTTGGCCCTCAGGTAGGGCTACAAGGTGAGACAGAGAGGTGCTGAGGGCTGCACCAAGCTGCAAGAGCATCTTACAGGTCTTTCCTCTTTTTCCTATGCTCAGCTCAATGCCTCCACTGATGGAAAGAAAGACAGGAACAGTCAGAAAACATCTGCAGAAGGGAAAAAGTAAAGCACGAGCATAAAAAAAAAAGAGAACTCTGTGACTCAGGTGACAAAGACTGAAAGGACTGGAGATCATTTGTGCTGAGCGTTATCAGTCCTTAGGACTGGAGATAACAGAGATGATAATACAAAAGCAAGCTTACTGTGAATTTATGAATTGGTAAGTCACATTCTTATAACAGCACACAGTAAATCACTGGGTTTTCCTGTGTTTCTGTAAGTTGTTATGCATTCCCTACCTGCTATCCAGCTTTATCTCAGGTCGCTTCTTATTTGTCAGACACAGAATTCAAATTTCTCCTAAATCAACTTAGCAAAAAACTCTGACATTTTCAGTCCTCTTGATCCTTAGAAAAGGGACAGAAAAGTGGTTTATTCTTTCAAGTCCTCATTCATGTAGTTGCAGTTTCTGCAGAGTACAGTTAGTAATTTTCTTACATTGAAAACAGGTGGGCATCACTGGATCTCTGGGTTAGAAGGGGGGAATGGCTCAGTGGGCCTGGGCTTAACATGCAGGAAGGCATTGCTCAGCTCCTGGCTCTACTATTCATTTTTTTGGTAAAGGCACAGAGTCTCCCTCTCCTCAGACAAATTCTCCCTCACCTTAGACCAGAGCCACTGAAGAGAGAAGGTATTTCTTTATATTCAGCCACTCAGTATTTTAGCCACTGTCCATCCAGTGAGAGTATTAGCTCTTTACAGTAGGACTTTCTACTACGGGGAATACATATACTGTGTCTTTGATTGCGTTCAGCTTGGTGCCTCTCAGTGCAATAAAACACAGTTTTTAAAGTCACTTTCTTCCCAGGATCTACCAGCCTAGAGTGGTATTAACTGATTGTTCTGTTCATTTGGTTTTGCAGGATTTCCCCATGGTATTATCACTGTGACAGAGAACACTTTTCTTGCTTATCGGGGCTTATGTTATATCCCTTCTCTATCTTTTGAACATTGGCAATATCATCTATATTTCTGTAGGAAAAAAAAATCCACAAAAACTACCTATTCTTTTTACTAAATAGTTTGTTATTGTGCTGTGCTCCCCACTCATTCCCTGTGAGTGCCTGTCATTTTCTCTTATTACTTATATAAGAAAATAATTTCTCCTGTCAAAAGTTCTGTTTCTCTTTAATAAGGAGTAATTAGGTATGGAAATAAACAATCTATCTATTTTCCACCAGACACATAGATTGACTGGCTCATACTTCAGCTGTATGTACTAGACTGTTGTCTGCATGTGTGCAAATGAGCAGGTGTGTGTGCAAAAGAAAGAAAAAACTGAAAATTACCGAGGGAAACAGAGCTTAAAGAAGTCATTTTTGCATTGAGATTGATTTCTGTCCTGAGGCCACGTTAGTTTTCTGTCCTGAGGCTCTCCTGAGTGAGATCAAGGCTGCTAGAAATGCTTCATAAGCTTGGGCACACAATCTGAGACAATCCCAAAGGTTTTCTTTTTCACAACCACTGCAAAGAATAAGGTATTAAAAAATACCACAGTTTTGGCATTCCAAGCCTGATCTACCCAAAACAGTCAATTCAAAAGCCAAACTGCTCACTACTAGAGTTTATGAAGTGTGCAGAGAAGAGCATCACAAACACTAGAACATGTATCTACAACTTGCAAACACAAAGCCTTGCCTGAAAGGAGACAACCAGTCATGTCGATCAGGTATGTCTCAACAGTCTTAGGCTTTTGCTTTTCCAAAATTACATCAGTTCTGATATCTCACAGAGAAATTCAAGAATTAAACCTTCCTAATTAAGACGAATGGGATATTTTATAAGATGATATTATGCATGCCATATTATGATTTATTATTGACCCATCACAAAAGAAATAAAAAAATCAAACATCTGCCCAATTTCTAAAATATTTTAACTGACGCTTCTAGGAAGTTTCGGAAAGCTTTTCTTTGTACCAGAGAGGAAGGAATACACACACTGAAATGAAAACATTTCTACAAAATAAATTCACAAGGTCAATTCATTGCTACTTCCTATATAGTAGTAATTCACCAATGGCCATAGTCCGGTCTTGTCTGGTGTAATATGTCATAGAAAATGTTCTGGCTTTTAAAGATCATTGTCTTCAAACTCTTTTTTCCCTCAGAGGTTATTAAACCTTCAGGCACTATTAAGTCTCTTACAATGACCCTTTTGCTGTCGGATGATGGGGCATTCCATAAGGAACTGTAATACTGAGGGTGAGTAATCATATTCTTCTGCTACAGGTCAAGAATATTCAAGAGATTTTGTAATTTAAGCTGCTGAAGAAAGGAATAATTAACTGGACTGGGGATTCTTGTGCTGCTGCAGAAAAAGGCCTTTTCTTGTTGGATTTCTTGGTTTTCGTCACTACTTGCTGCAGGGATTAGGGTAAGCTCTTTTCATTTACAAGTAGAGTTGCTCAGGAAAAGAGGAGCTTTCTTTCTTTTTCTTAGGAAAAAACCCTAGCTTTATGTGCTTTTAAACAGAATTCTAAAGAAAACACTATTCCTAACACCTCCCAGATTTCTCCACACAAGAAGTAGTCAGTACACCTTTGGCTCTCCTCTCCAAGCCGTATTTTAAACATTCACTACTGTTTTGTAAAGTGTTAATGGTGTAAACACACTATACATTACATATATATATAAAAGAAATAGTAATAAATACATCTTACTGTTGGCCATGGGAATATCAGCAGACTCTTGGAGAAGAGCTTGTAGTGATGGCCAGATGGGGTATCAGCAAGACCAAGAGGGGCAGGAGGGAAGTCCAGGAGGCAAAACTAAACCTATAGGCAGACAGGATGCTGAAGACCCAGAAAAGCTGCTTATTCCATATATGAGATTGGAGAGAGCAAATGGCCAACATCTACTTGAGAAAATACTTACAGTGACAGTATTTACTCTAAAGGATTCCTATGAGCTGAAATGACAAACATACATAGGAGGAACAGCAGCAATATTCCTAACTATGTAACTGAGACAGCGATGTGATAAGGAAGATTAGATCTACAGTAATGCATAACTCTAAAAGAAAAGCAACCTAAAAATTACTATTACTAGGAAACAAAGAAATAGCAGATAAAAGGGCAAGATATTTATGGGCAGCATAAGGACTATTTAGAAAATCATAGGAGGTGTTCAGAAGAAACATTTGCTACTTTTCAAAAAGATCAAATAAAGGCTGATGTGGTCAAACGGAGAAAAAAAAAAAAAAAAAAGGAAAACAAAGTGGGGCTAATAAAAGGTCCTTCTTTAAAAGTAGAAATCAGGTCCAAAGAGGTAAAACAGAAGAGTTGAAACTCAGAGACATTAGATAGGAAGTTTAAGAAAGTAGGCCGGGGGGTGTGTGGAGATTTCAAACAATCAACATGGCAAAGACAAAAAGGAAATAGCAAAAACTTTTTCAATCCACAACTCAAAAAGGAATCCTACCAAAGAGTCTGCAGGGCTGATAAGAAATTGAGCTATTAAAGGAAGTTTGAAGAAAGATAAAACCATTGCAAAAAGTAAAAAAAAAAAGGCAAAAAGAAAAAAAATCCAGCCCTAACTGCATTCTTTACATCTTTCTTGATGGAAGAGACTGAAGATGTTCAGATTTCAGAGAGGGTTTTTGTGGTTTTTTTTTTTTCCCTTTCTACACAGGAAATATGTCTGAGGAATTGTGTCAAACTAAAATGTCAGTAGGAGAAGTTTCAGAATAAATGAATAAAATTACTAGTAACAAGTTACCAGCACCAAGATAGTATTGGATATGAAATTGCCAAAGTCCTTACTGTGGCATGTACCCTATCGCTTATGTTCAGCTCAGTATTCAAAGACAGGAAGAAATGAAAAAATGACAGCAATTTTTAAAAGGCTTTCCAGAGATGGAAAGAGCTAGGTCCATTAAATCTGACTCGTTGGCTAAAGCTACAAAAAAAAAAAAAAAAATTAGCAGACACTTAAACAAATATGAATCTAAGAGAACATTCCAACATGACTATTGTTCAAAGAAATCTTGCATCACAAATATACTGGAGAAATACCTATATGAAATATTGTACTTCCACTTCAGAAAAGCTTTGGGTCATATTCCTCATGGAAACCTCTTAAGGAGCTTCAGGTGTCCTGGAATAAGACAACATGGTGTCCCTGAGCCTACTAACAGGGTCAGAGGCAGCAAACCCAGCATAGGAAGGAATGATTTGTCCCATGAGATCTGCTCACTGCATTCACAGGTAATGGGAAAACTGATGTGAAACCTCAGGTGACAAATTTCACTGAATACACAAAAGTGTTCCAGGTACTCAAAACCAAAATTGTCTGTGAGGTATCTTGCACATAAAACAATGAGGCGATAGAACGGCAGATGAAACTCAATATCAAGAAATGAAAAGTCATGAAGAGGAAATACATGCATATCTACACACACATATTGATTTTCTCCAAACTAACTATGACTGCTTAGGAAATACCTCAGTCACTGGGAACAGCTCTCTAGAAATATGCTCTTACTTTGAATAGTGATCAAAAAACTAAATGCAATGCTAGGGCCTAGTAGGAACAGAATAGTTAATTTAAAAAAATGTAAGAGAAACAAACTTTTGTCACTCTGTAAGTCAACATGTGCCACATCTGTAGATAACACCAGTTCCATCTTTCAAAATTGATGGAGCAGGATTAGAGAAAGCAATGAAAGGGGTAACTAGCATGATCAAATACGTATTAAAAGCCCTACCAAATGTAATTTTGCTCTATTTCTCAAAATACAATATGAAGGGGGCAAAAATTAAAATACTTGAAACCAGTCTGAGAAAAAAGAAAAAGGGAAGGTCCTTTTCACAAAAGCTAGAATTATTTCTTAAATCTCCTTGCCACAAGATATTGTGTGTACCAACTCATCATCCAAGTCTGAGGAAAAATTAGACAAGTTAATGGAAGAAAGATATTATATGTGATTATGTGAACATAACATCCAACTTAAAAAATTCCGTAAGCCACAACTGTCAGATTCTATGAAAATATCTAGGAATTAAATTCACACTTCGATTGTTCCCTTTTTCTGCTCTTCCCTTGAAAGTCTGCTAAAGATCAAATAAAGGCTGATGTGGTCAAACGGGGGGGGGGGGGGGGGGGGTGTGAGAAAATTACCAGAGCAACAATGAAAAAAATGAATGCCAAATTCTATCTGTGGTAGGTGACCTATTTAGCAGTGAGGCTGGATGGTATACATTTTCTTTTTAAATTGGAACAGGGGTGGTTTTTTTTGCTCTTGTAATTACAACTCTTTCTCTATAAATAAGATTCCTCTTGATTTTTTTTGTTGTTAAAATGCTCAAATTTTATCATTCTGGGATTTTCCCAACTGAATGGCAAAGACAAGACATTTCAGAATGGTAACAGTTTCTGTAAAAATGGAAACTGCATTTAATTTATTATCAAGACCACTTGATATGAAGACATCTAATTAAAACATTCCTATTTAAATATCTATACACCACAAACATTTTATATTAAAGTTCCATTAACTTCAAAGATTTTACTGAAGAGTCTTAAAGAATCATCAAAGATAGCTTATGTGTCCAGCTAATCACAGTTCCATATAATCTTATATTACAACAATAGATAACATTTTCTGTATTCATAGGAACAGCCACAGTCAGCGTAATCCAAGTTTTTTCAGCCTCATAATCTGTTTGTATTGTTGTAACACGAGTCTTGTTTATGAGACATGCTCAGGTTTGGTGTCCTGAGTTTGAGCTTTTCCTTCACTTTGTACAAAGCACTTCCAGAGTAACTATCTCTTGCACAACCAGGGAGTCAAATAATATATAACAAAGTCTACTGCGCTCCTAAGAACCAGGTGGAGGAGCAGAGGGACAGTGCATCCTTGCTGGAAAGGCTCTTAAACTTGATGGTCTCTAAGGACAATGACGAAATTGCGTAGTGAACCCAAAATACACAAACATAACTCAGTCCTGAGATTCATATCACAGCCTTTCCAGCAGCACTGGAATTTAAGTGTTATTAGCTCAATTCAGTGAATGGAACTACACGAGAAACAGCATTTCAAAAGGTCCTGTGGATGGCTGAGTTCCTTGCAATTGTCTGTAGACCACAGCAACACCAAGGTACATTACTTAAAAAACATCCCTTTGAATAATTCCCCAGAAGTTAGGAAAGATGAGGAGCAGTCTGGGCAAACTGTTTTCTTTTACTCTTTTCTAGATGCAAAAGCAGAAGCATAAACCCTTCTCATTTGCATTTTCATAGTTTTCAAACTACGCAAGTTGTACTATCACCAATACTACACAAACTTGCTGAAATGCTCCTAACTTGAGAGGCAAAAAATACTGAGTGTATGCTGGAGTTTTCACTCACTGTGGATTAAATGCCTCTTCATCTTTTACTGCTAATAAACAATGTTTAACATTTACCTTCAGCTCTCTGTAAAATTGTTATATGTATGTACATCATGAATAGTCTGGAAAGCATATAAATACACGGTCTGTGCAATTACATTTGCCAGGAGTATGGCATATTAATCTAATTTAATATTTTGCCTCAGTCAGTTTCATTTTAGAATGGAAAGAAACCTGTTATTGCTCTGGGATTTCAGATTTCCACCTTCCTCCTGCATACAGGGCTTTGGTGAGTTAGTCAACCAGGAACACTGAGAAGCCCTCTGTGCTGAAAGTCTGTGTCTCGCCTCACAGCCTCTACTCTTCTATTGCCCAACTCTGCATAGCTCAATTCCCAAGATCCTCACCCAGTCTCCTTTCTTTCTAAAGACTGAGAGGCTACTTTCCACCGACTTTTAATAATTCTTTGCCCTGATTACAGTCCCTGAATTCTCCCCTCCAGTAAATCCATCACTGCCTCACCTCCACTGCTCTCTTGGGCTCCCTAATTATCAGGCATAAGTCACAGTAGTTAGCAAACAGCAAAGCCTGCTCTTAAATAGCAGCTATTGAAATCAGCTCCTTTCAGTGAATGAGCCTAGCCTGTTTATTTCCTTCTTTCCTAGGACTGCAAGATGCACCTCTTGATCCCAGTCCTGACTTTCAACCTATGCTGTCTGTATGGAAGTGATCAATGAAAAACAAGTTAGGAAGACGGAAGGGACTTGTCTTGCTCAAACTGAAATATTTGTTGGGGGATTTCTGCAAAATTCATTTTGGATTGATCCAGAACATTTCATTTGACCCAAAAGAAAATAATTTTGGCTTCACTATATGGATTGTTTACCTTTTGTTTGTTTGTTTATTTAACCTTCAAATTCAGGTCACACTTTCCCTTGAAAAATGCTACTTTGAAACAAAAGGTTGGATAGTTTTTCTTGATGCAGCATGGCTGCACAACACTGGAGAAACCCCAAAGTGAAGCATTTCATATAGATAATGTGGGGAAGAAAAGCATATGTGGATGCTGCACTGGGGTGAGGCTGCTGCCATATCACAGGTCTGAGCCCCCCTCTTGGGCTTCGCAGTGCCCACAGGAAGAAAGGGGTCTTCAGCCACCTATGAAAAAGGTTTTCAACATATTCTAAATTTCTGTCCCTGTTTTAGTATGAACTACTGCCAGAAATCAAGCTAAGTTTGTAAATAGTGTGTATCCCACCACCAAAATCTCATTTTTTAATATACACACTCTTCACCAAAATACCACCCATTTCCTTCTAAACCTTCTGGCCTTGTGAACAAGAGAGGCAGTGACACACCTGAAATGAATCTCAAACTCTGTAGTGTTGCATCCCAATGAACCACCACTTTTTCCCAGCAACTCTGCTTATTGGCATTTTCCTGGGACACTTCCCTGCTAGACCTCAGAGTGTTGCCAGAGGACTCAGGCAACCACAGTGTCAGCTGTCTGAGCTTACATGTGTATTTCCATCCACAAGACCTTTTGCAAGCTGCAATGACCTGATACACTTCATAGACACAGTCCCAGAATTTTATATCCTTGTGTATCCAGTCATACCGCCACAATTACAAATCCCAGGAGACAGAGCAGCAGTTCTGACACACCAAATAGCAGCCAATTTACATAGCACATTTTTAAAATTAGAAAATGCAAGTACTGTGGGACAAACCATCCCTTCCTCCAGCCAAAACACTCTGTCCTAATTCTTCCAGTAGAAAGCCACATTCTGTGGCAACAATTTCAGTTTAAATGGCTCCGTTTCCACTCATTTATACCCAGGCAGCTGTGAATCAAAGAGCGCCCACTTATTCCCCCATGTCTCCAAGTATTTTTATTAAGTACTTCTGGGCAAGAAAAGAATCTGGATTTGCGTGTTTAGATTTTTGCTACTCTCAGCTCTGCCCCCTCTTTCCAATGTGATTTACAAGTGACAGCCCTGCAGAAAGTGCTTTTAACACAATGTACTCATAAATTATGAAAAAACAGATTTACAATCTAATCTCTTCATGTGCAGTGATGTGTATTAAATAAATTCTGTTAGCATCAGAAGCCACTGTAAATTTGGTGTATGCCTAGGAAACTACAGTCCATATTATCATCAGCAAAAATTGTGTGTTTTTTCCTCAGTTCTACTACTTAGATGAGCTAGGGACAGTCTTACTGGAAGAAAATATAATTTTTCTAGCATGCTCTTCATTAGTTCAAAGCAGCAACAGTCCACTCAAAAAAATGAGTTAATGGTTGATTTTTCTGACTAGTGTCTACTCTTTAGTCATTAGCTAGCAAAATGTTTACTTTTATAAAAATATCTGTTTCCTAGGGATTATTAATCATAGTTTATTGAGAAGCAATCAGTTATATAGTTGAGTTTCCCACCCCTTTAGAAAATTAAAATGCTGATATATTCATTTTTGCAATGAATATCTATCCAGTAATTACCATATTTACTTTTCATTTATGGGGGAATAATCTGTTTTAATTAAGCCTAACTGAAGAACTTTTATCAGATGTAATTATCCCTTTCGATAAATATGTCTCCGCTAATTACATTTAACCATGGGATTTATAGCTCTTAAGTCGTTTGGTGGGAAACATAATAAATCTTTAGTAATACATGCTAAATTACTATAAATTAATTCAGATCATTAACATAATAAACAAATTAGGATAATTTCACTTAATTAGTTTGGGTGGTTAACTCAAAATCCGTTGTAAAGCTTCATGGTAATCAAAATTTTACCAGTACTTTTAGAGATAGTTTTTTGTAGCAAACCTGTTTGAATACTTACACAGAAAATTAGACCACTGCAAGAACACATATTCCTCTTAGATAATAAAGCCTTTTAGGAATTGATGTTGTGTACCTTTTTAAATGTAATTAAACGTGCCTCCTAGTTTTTCAAGTTTGTACTATTGCATATCGAAGAACCTGCATAGTGGTATGGTAAAATTTTAATGTGAACTCCTTCCCCTTTCCTCCTCCCCTTTGCTAGTTTTTGCTAGTCATCAAAAGGCAGGTACAGGCAAGGGTAATAACAGACCACTCTGCAATCAAGAATAACAGGATTCTGCAGGGAAAATAAAGCAGCTTGCTCTGGCAGAGGTGGATGGCCAGCCCTGGCATAACCCCCACTGCCTGCTTTCTTTTTGTTTCAGGGGTGATGCACTGGGTGGGGAAGACGAGTGACCTGACAAGCTTCCAGAGGCACTCCCCAAAGTGCACTGTCAAACCATCAGATGTAGGCGTCTCCTCTCAAATGACAGCTTATGCCCTGTTCTATACCAGAATGACAAACCAACAGTGGGTCAGGGAACTGATATCGTGTATGTAACTCACTCAATGGCTATCAGAAGTCCCTTTGGTGTGTTGTTCTTGAACTGAACTGTTGGTGTATAGGTCAGATATTTTCCTGCAGTGGGTCCTGTTACGCTAACAGAGTTCTCCCCCTCTGCATAGGCTACGGAGACAAACCCTACAGAACATCAATGTGCTGGCACACAAACGGTTTGTAACTCCTGCTGACAAACATACCATCTCAGCAGTGTTTCCACCTCCTGCTAGTTGGAGATAAGTCTCGAGCTTAGTTCAGCCAAAGTCAAAACCCATCTATGTATTTATACAGAAATCACTGAGATTACATGTTCAAGGTGAGAAATAAAGATGAAAGCATATGAGCTTTTTAGTCATGAACTTTTGGAGCTTAATCTTCTTAGATTAACTCAGACAAGCAAAGAGCTTCCCTGCAGGCAAAATATCCCAAACAAATAGAGAAAAATACCAAATCAACAAGACTTATTATTAAAAGAACATTTTTAAATCTTTTTACCCAAAGCATTATTGGATCTTCCTGGTGGGAGCACCACTTTTATTCCATGCTGTCCTACTTTGCTGTCCTGATCTATGAGAGGCAGGGGGTGTTTGGTTTAATGGCCCAGACTGGCTGCTTTTTTCTGCTCTTTAAGTTGCTGCTTGTGTAGGTGGTGGAAATAGGAAAGAACGAACTTTCCTTGTCTTGGCGTCAGACTTCAGACACTTCACTGTATATAAAGCAAAATAAGAAAGATAATTTTGGCGTTCTTGGCTCGACTTTTACGTGCCAATTTTGTCCTTAGTATTTTCTCTACTCCCTCACTGCCTGGCAGAAGTCTCTTGGCCCTCTGTAAGGACCTTTCTTCTGGGCTCCATAGGCAGTTCTGCCCATATTGATCCAGTATTCACAGACCATCTCCTAGCCAGCACATTACCCTCTGCCTATCCTTCCTCCAGTCCCAGGAGGTGGGCAGGCAGAAGGTGCAGTGATAGTACACTGCCACAGCAGCTCTCAGGAGTGCAGGGCTGGCACAGCAGCAAAAAAGAAAAAGAAAGAAAAGCCATTACTTTAAACAGGCTTTTGTTTCACCCAGGAGTCATGGCATGACTTGGTAGCATGTCTCCATGGCAATCTGAAGGCTGGAGAAACTGTTCATCCAATGCCCGTACTGTTTGCACTGTCCCAAGACAGAAGAGTCCACATTAGACCCCCTCAGAAGAGGCAGGCCAGATCCTTGCTTCACTGAAAGCTTTGACTTCAGGGCTCAAACTCTTTGGGAAAAATTCACTCTTACCTACTACATAATACCTAGGACCAGGGCAATATGAGGCTAGCATCATGCATGGAGCTGGAGCGGTCCTTCTGCAAAGAAATGAATCTCACCCTAAACCAAATCTTTTAGTAAGTCAGGAATCTTCCATCCCCATGCCTTATTTTCTAAAGATGGATGGCGCAGATGTTTTATATGACTTAATGCTGGGAAACTCAAACGCCTATTTGTATTTCTAAACTGCCATGTTAACTTTCCTCCCATTTTACTTAACACATTTTTTACCTTAGTCATATTAATGGTTATGTAATAATATTAGACAATTTTAACTAACCATTAACTTCAAAAATAATGGTTGTGCTAAATCAGCGTTAATTAGTGTGTCACAAACTCCAGTCCTAGCACAGGGTGATGACTGAATGAAAAGAATGCGATGTCACTTCACCAAGAATTACATACACAATTTTAAGAGGTATTTTAAATATTTTTCTTAATAGCTGTCAGCAGAAACGATGGGATGTGATTCTTTAGAGAGCATTGCTCTTTACTAGGTACAGGCAAGTGAGCTATCACCAGCCTTACACTGGCTGCAGAAAACAGATTTAACATTAATTTATGAATAGCTGAACTTTTTCTCTTTAATGTTTAATAGTGAATCATTCTCTAAACCCTTTATATTTCACTGCACATCAGCAAGGTTGTCAGGAGCAAAAGATCAGGATAACATAATTCTTATGGCTTGTTCTTACACACCCCTCATTTATTCCTGAAGCAGCCTGAATCATCCTGAAAGTAAGACGCATGGGTGGCAAAATTTAAATGTGAAAGGAGTTGCTCTTTAAGGGCCATCAAGTTTTTAAAAGCATAACTTACAGCTGAAACCGTGCAAGCAGGATTCATTCTCTCATACAGACACTGAGTCATGCACATTCATTCCAGAGCCCGTGAGCAAAGGAAGGTCAGGCCACTAGCTGTGCCTATGTACCTGCATCCCAGAACGCATCATGGGTAAGAAGAAATTGCAGATGGCAAAGGCCCTCAAGGCTCAGGATTTTCACTTTTTCAAATATTCTCTCTAATTCACTTAATGCCACAAAGAAATCACATGCAGATATACCACTTCCTCAGTGCCTTGTGAGTCACGAAGCAGGCCTGCCAAAACTGTAACTTCTGTCATTGTTATCAGTAGATCACAGCATATTATGGATTCCACACATGTTTAACTCTCCAATGTCTTTTCATGTAGAGCAGATACATCAGATCCTCACACACAGTGGAAAATTACATGACAGTTTTGACGATCTCTGAGAGCAGGCCCTTAAAGCCTAATTTTACAACTGTACAGGGATAGACACTTAAAACATGTTCACAGTGCACTGCAGAATCACAGTATTGACACTAGTTTTCACTTTTAACTTTCTCTTGCTTATGCACATTATCCACATTTATGAAGCATTTACAAAGATATGTAAGATCAGATATCTCTTTACTGCTAGTGAGAAGATGAAAAAAGAATTTTCAGGCCTAAAAGGTCTATTTATAGGCAATGTCCTGGCAGATTTTTTCATTTGAAAGACAAAGAAAGAAGAAAAGTCATCACAAAGGGCCTCAGAAGACCAGCAGAAACTGTATGATTCTCTCACCAGACAACGTACTATCTTGGCAAAGCCCTCCCCACCTTCCTCCCAAAACTTCCTGTGCAACATGGGATGAGGACCAACACCACAGCAAAAATTCACTCTTGTCACATCAGGCTGGGCTTTTTATATTAACTTCTGCAGATGCTAGCCCCATCCCTCTTCCTTCCCTTTCTTGATACTCCATCTCTAATCTCTATGGATAACAGCTTATACCCTGCCTTAGGGTTTCCAGAAAGCACTGGGGCAATCTCAGTCTTTAACCCTTCAGTGCAAATGGTTGCAAAGAAACTAAAGGGTAAATAACCACCAAGTGCCCTTCCACTATCTCTATCACGATAACCCTGAACACAAGCACAAAAGAACTTTGCTGAGAGTTGTATTTTTGCTACATACCACGCAAAGTAAGAAATTCAAATACAAGACTTCATTATCATTTAGTTAGATCTAAAAATGGGCAAGGAGCCCAGGCCTCTGGAACTCTGGACATCACTTTAGTATGGCCAGTGAGTGTGGAGAGCAGAGGCTTCCAGCTCTAGGAAGGATACTCCAGTTCAGTTGCAAACAACAAGCTAAGACCAAGGTGTAAAAATATCAAATACCTGGTACAATATTCAGACATATGGGCTACTCTAGTACTGCTTTCACTACTGAGCTTTGACAAATAAGCTGTGTTTCTCTATCATCTGAAAAGCTTGAGATCCCTCAGTGAGACCCTGCAAGAGTGACTAACAGCTGATGGAGGAGGCTTCAGTTAAGAACCTCACCTCTGGTATTATAATGATATAGGAGGAAGAGGAGTACTCCACAGAACATCCACAGGACAGTTAATGGAAGAAGTGTGTTCACTTACCAAGCAGACAATGGAAGGAAGAAGGTGAAAGGCTTTTATAGAAAACTTTTTATTATTGCCACTACCACCTGGGTGTTCTGCCTACTCAAAATATCTCTAATGATCTCTCAGGTGCAGTGAAACACTGAATAATGCTGGACATAAAATTGGTTAGCCTCAATGATCTTAGTAACTCACAGTGTTGAAAACTGTTGACAGGCTGCTGCTCTCTCCTCATCCAGGCTATTTTCTCAGTGACAGTAGATACACCCGATTCTACTGCTATGTCACCCCTTCAAGAGCTGCTGGTCCAAATCATGGATTATAATTTTATAAAGCCATAAGGCTGGTTGTTGTATTAGGTGATCATAAGACTTACAGAACTATGCAAGGAAAGTGAAGCTTCAGGCTGTTACAGTAGCTAACAAACCTATCATTAATTACTGAGGAGAAGCTTTCTGCCTTTTAAATAATTTATACAGCTGGATCTACAGTAGCAAAAGATTAAACATAATTAAAACGGAAGCTTTAAATTCCAAGGGGCAGGCTCACTTCAGGACTCAGCCAGCACAGGCAGAGCACAGATAAGGACTACAGCTAATGACAATCCCGCCCTCGGGCTGGCACACAGCACTTCCAACGCTCACCCTGGACTGGGGTTGCCTTTATGAAATAATTTCAGATAAAGATAAAGACCTGCTAATCTCATAAACTTGGCACATTGGATGCCTTGCTTAAGCACTTTATCCCTATTACAGCCATATCTATGGAAGAGCTTCTTTGTCTTAGTCTTTGAGGTTTAGTGAAGGGTAATGTAATCTTCCAACTGGGTTACTGCCCTCCTAGGTTTCAATTTAATTGGGCTGTGCAGTAGTTCAAGTACTATGTACATTCAAAAAAAAAACTTTGGGTGAATTCAATCCATATAAATAATATAGTCCCCTAATATGCAAAGCAGTGTGCTAATGCACTCCAAACCCATCTGCATTCTTCTTTCATACTGAGCAGCTTTTATTACACTGTATTTTAAAATGAAGTAACGTAGCAAAATATTAAACTCATCATTACACTTCATTATAGCAGTCCTCACTATATGTCCTGGTATATCTAAAATAGGTCAGTATTGCCCCAGTTTTCAGAACTCCAAAGCTTAATGGGAGGCCTTAATATTTCTTTTCAGTCTAGCAATTCAGGTATTGGGCATAAACAAGTTCTCAGACCAAGTCCCTTCAAAACTCAGATACTTTGGCTTTCCAGAGTAATTCTGGAGTTCTAAAGATCTGTCCTTTTAGCAACATGTGGAAAAATCTGCATACACATACATTTTTTAATATATATACACACACAAAAACAGTATGTCCAGTTATTGTAACAAGACATGACTACACTAATCCTCAGCCTATGCAGTCCCATCAGGTGGACATTCCAATCAGTAAAAAAGAATCTCCAACTATGCTGGGGTTTTAGGATATTTTTTTTTAATGCTACTTCAAAGCTCTCTGCTCTTATCTCTGGCTCAAATGTAACAGTTTTTTGGTTTTTTTCTTCAGTGCAGATTTAGGTCATTTTAGATATATCCAATATACTATTTACATATGGAAATTGTTACAGCAAGAGCACCACTACCTCTGTTTTTGTCTACAGACTGCAGTCAATACCTATATCGCTTTATCTCTCTGCACAGAGGGACCACATCACACAGTATATATATTACAGCACAGTTAGAGTGTTCTTCCTTAAAACTACTTATGAGTTATACTTTATTATTACTTTTCAGTGTTAAGGTTATCTGAAAAATATTATTTGACATAAGTATGCCCCCATTATACTGAGTATTCCCCTAACACCACAATGGTTAACCTAGATTAACCTCCACATAGTTGGATTAGCCTTTCATGTCTAATTATGCCTTGTGATGGGATATATTAGTTCCAATCCTCACAGCCATAAGGGACCTGTAGTTTCAAGTGACCTCTATACATGGACAATAATCCAAATTAAAATAGACATGAAAGCAGGATGAAGGTCTAGACATGTAGGATTTCGTAGCAGTTTCCAAGGTCAGCTTAAAGATTTGAAGATTCTAGACACTGTTCTAGTTGAGAGCTTGTGGAAAATTAACCTGTTTTAAAATTGACAGCAAGGAAGTACTCAGCAAATAATCTGTGCACAGATTAACATTATATCACATGCCTGTATCCTGACAGATTCATGTGCTGTCCTCAGGTACTTGTGCTAGCACTTACTCACTGTATTGGAGAATATACAGAAGCACTTTGGAGTGAGCTAATGATTTGCCTGAATGATAAACTGTTGCTATCTAATTATTATATAATAATCAAGTTGGCTTTTGATGCTGTTAATTTATGATTTTACAGGTGATGATCTTCCCATCAATTTGCTGTTTTTATTTATCTGGCCTAATTCTGCTGTAATCTGATTGTTTGGCAATTTTGCTAAGGTGTTCAATTTGCATTTAAAACCCAGTCAATGTAAGTTCATAAAATTGTTTCAGCTAATCACTACGGAAATGTTAAATTGGTACAAAATAAACCTTTCTTCTGAGATCTGCCTTGAGCAAAGATAACTGTTTTGCATACCAGACAAAGCTGTTCAGACTGAAAAGTCCGTGGAACCAAAGAGAAGAGCTACATGAAATTGACTCTTCAATCATTGCTGGGCACATTTCTTCATTTCAAAATTTAAATATATTAAAATCATGTGGGTCTTAATGTTACTGCTTTTCTCACGTAGCAACTGTCTCTCACTGCTGCCACATTTCAGTTGTGCAACTGGGTGTGAGCAGGATGGAATGGATGTGCTAGGAATACTCAGCCAAAAATCAAGACATCATGTGTTCTTAATGCTCAGCATCACCAGCCCAAAATTGGCTGAACTTTGCACAGCACCTCAAGCAGCTTCTCTCTAGCAAGCTGTAGACTTTAAGGGCATGTCAGGTGGAGGAAGAAAATATCAGTGCCAGATGATCTTCAGCACAACAGCAGAAATTAACTTGTGGCTCCAGAAGAGAACTGATGCCTGAAGTTCTTTTCTCTGGCTGTCATCAAGAGAGACATCTGGGAAAATGGGAGTTTTGCCACTGGCTTCACTAAGATAAGGACATTGCCCTTTAGACAGAAGTAATTCTGAACCTCCAGTGAAGAGAGCATTTGTTCCAGCAGGTCAGCAATTTCCCCCACTTCACACATTGCTTATGCTGAACTGGCCCTGAGGTAACTACCCTGCAGTGCTGCACTTCAACTCAGCAATAAATGCATCTAACAGTTGTCATTATATTATGCAATCTGTATCTCAGTCAAGTACTTTTGGCCCTTGTAATATGTTTTGATACTGTTTAGCACAACATATTTTCTATATTCAACTCCTCACTCCCTTTTTACTTACATGTTCAACTGTCATATACAGTAATAGGGCATTTGGTTACCAGTTCTACCTCCTGAATAACACACCGAGTGGCATTGCTCTCAGAAGTCATCCCCTTTCACAGCTGGCAGTCACTGTATTCATCCTGCCATTCACTCAGTCTTCTCTCTGTTGAGTGCTGCGTTCTCCCACGGAGCTGAGAGCCCCTTCCCCACTCTACGGCTAAATATGAGTTCAAAACCCTCTCGCATTGAATGGTCACCTAGCTAAGAAAATCAGAGGTGCCTGTGCCAGTATGGAAGGCTGAAGGCTGTTATCTGCCCTACGATGGCACAATCCAACAGAAAATTACAGCCAGGACAAGAAGCAGAGTATGCCTGAGTAAACCCTGTCTGTCATGTTGACTCACATCAAGGAACACCTTCCCCCAGGCAGCCCTCCAGCCTACTTCCTGCTAATTCCAGCTCAGGAATGAAAATGTAAAATGACAAACCTTTGCCCTGTGGTGTCTTCCCAGAGTGTTAGCATTTCCCATACAGACTATCAGTTCTACCACAGATTTTATAGACATGACAAAACCCCAAGTTCAATCTTTTCTCCAGCTCCAGTTCAATAGCAAGTCTTATACTCAGGCAGATTCTCAGTGTAAAGCAACACAATCCTGTAGGATGAGAAAGGTGTTGAAAATCCATTAAATTGTACCAGTTTTCACCAGCAGAGGATCTAGACCACTGTACTTAATGAGAGTTGGCTAAGGATCAAAACACTACTAATATTTAGTGTCTGTAAAGAGCTAACACTAATAAAACATTCAAAACAGGCGGGGAAAAAAATACCCAAAAGGAGAAAAGATGTAATTATGTACTATAATTTCCTAAAGTACTTTAAGCGCCCACATCTCAGTGTATGACTTTTATTATTAATGACTTAAATGTATAAGTAACAAAGGACTGTGCTACCATTTGCAGTTCATAATTATGCCACATTTGTCTGCCACCACTGATTCACTAATACTAATTTTGTTTAACGTACACTGTGTGGAGAACTGTACAATAAATCTTGTGATATAAAGCAATAATGTCTCCCAACCTTATCTATGTGATTTCTCTCATCTTACCCAGAATACAGTTCATCTTTTTCATATTCTCTGTACACTGTTTTAGGAATTAATAGCAATAAACGCATGTTTGTATTGCATAAAATGTGAATTATAGCAGGACTGTATTTGCTGAAAGGTCAGTACTGAGAGCATCTCACTGAACATACTGTATCCACTGGGAATCAAAGGTCTAGAAAGTGTAAAAGGTATTACCAGTGGAGTCAGAACACAATCTGAATTGGCATTCTTTTCAAATATACACTGCACGGAAATATTTTACGTGTCTGTGCCTTTCTCCATTTGACACAGATATCTTCTTTAATGTTCTATTGGTACACTCTGAGATAAATTTTACCATTTTTTCCTATTAGCCCTATAACCAGGTCCTTTACTACTGTATATCTAAATAACTGTGCTAGATTATATATAAATTTTCACAATGATCCATCATATTATTACATTACAGGTCTTTGTTGTGGAAACCAATGTTCAAAGTTACTTTAATATTCTACATGAATTTCCTATACTTCTGTAACTAGAGTGTGCATAGTTTGTGTTATTCAAAGCTTCTACAGCAATAATATTACAGTAGTACTATAATAGTTTTATAGTAGTATTCTAAAATTAATATTTATGTACATTTTACTGCAAGACAGTTGAGCAAAGATTATAAATGCAGTTTAGTCCAAAGTAACCTCTTCTGAACATGTTTTAGAGATAGCCAAAACTTTATACATCTGGGGAGGTTGGGGGGTGGTAATTGTTTTCAAAGTACTTGGCTTACAGAAAGCTTTAACAAATATTCTCAGTAGAGGACTGAAATCCAGTGCTTTTTCATTGCAAGTGATTGGTGTTTCTTTCTTACTTTTCCTTAGTTTTGCAAGAAACTGAAGACCAAAAATAATTCAGAATTTGTGAACCACAACATCCATTACTGTGCTAATGCTGTGGATATAGTAACATTTATTTCTTCTACCCACTGCAACTGATTTTGGTCTGACTAGGCTTACTACTTACCTGTAGAAGACAAGACTGCTTTTGGCTAGTTCTGTGGCTGCAAAACTTTGCCCATCAGTTTCCAAATATTGCCAAAATATCAAATATTCAACACCAACACATCATCCTGAGCTGGTAGGCAAATCAGTTAAAGGAGGTAACAACCCTCTTCAGAGCTTTGTTTTTTCCTTTCTTACCATCCTACCAGTACAATTCTATCTATAAAGCAGTACAGCATGGACAAGTAGGATTTAATGATCCACTTAAAACCCAGAAGTGGATGTGTGACTGATAATTCATCTACTGTTTATTTACTCTAGCTCAAACCCAGGAAAGCGATGTAGCGCATTCAGCTCCGGCTTAGTTCACAGTACTATCATAAGCATGTGCTTAACTTTAATCATGTCATTGCTCCCATCCTGGACTTAATTGCTGCCTGGCTGCAGATGCTTTCCAGAATAATGTCTTTATGTCAGTCGTTAAGATTTATGTGCATAGATTTAATGGACCAACTCCAGACTTCTTTCTCACTAATGTCAATGGAGGGAAACGGTCACCCAAGACATCTGCACACTAGCAGGGCCATTCCTATACTTCTGACAGCCACAAAGCCTGACTCTACCAACTCTAACTACATCGACAAGTTCCTTCTGGTGCAAGCAGTCCCCTCTCACACAAGCAGCAGAATAGGGAAGAATGATAGTTCTGGCCTGCAGTCAGTGCTGGAAAAAGCAGACACACCCAAAAGCTTCATTGCACACTCCAAGATAAAGATCAAACAAGCTCATAGATACAAGCAGTATCTATTCTTCTAAATGTATCTTTATCTATTGTTCTGAATATATTATCTTACTCCTTTTATGAAATAAGAAGCATACAGCAAACGAGAGCTTATCTCATACCTAAAAGATCTGGGTGGCAATCAGCTTTTTGATCAAGAAGTCTAGCTTCCATAGCCTTTCAGAAAAAGAATGATAAAAGATAAAACCTGGTTATGTGAGTGATCTCTCTAATGCCAAAAGTCCAGCCTTAAACCATATCCATTTTCTCTCAAGAAGGAGCAACAATTATCTGTCCTTACTCAAGATACAGCGTTTGATCTGTGCTGCAAAGAGGCAAAATAGCATATTTAGATTGTATCACATAGACAATATGAAGCTCAACATGGAAAGTACTTTCCACTGAAATCTCTGCTGTCACTGTTAGCTATCATTTACAAGATACCAGAGGTGTGTTCTGTGCTGTATAAAACACAGAATATGATTTAGCTTGTGTATCAAGGCATATAAACTCAAATTAAGAAAGTTGATCGTGTCTTGCATTGATTTCCAGCCACACCAGGACACTGACTACCATTTAATACGTTCTAGCTAGAGTCAAGCTGAACCAAATGCAAAGATTCATACTGCTGGCTGCTATCATGTATAGGCCAGGAAGGTAAACTGAATAGCCCAGCGTGTCTTGACATCTCTATTTCTATGAATTTCACAAGAACAAAAAGACGTGTTTCTTCTTTAACATCCTTAATAGTGAGCAACAAATAATTTGATAGATCCCATAAGATCTATCTTATTCCATTGCCATGTAGTTCAGATCTATTTACCCAAAACGACTCTTAACTATACCCTTTTCTAAAATATAAAGTAGTCAACAGTAGTCTCATACCTAAAGAGTAAGGAGTAATAATCCTCCCTTGGTACAGTCCTGTGCAGGCTGGACACTCCATTCTTTTTCATTTCATGTAACATTTCCCTCATAGAACAGATGTTTCTTTCCTATGTAACTGATACATATGGGGTTTCTGTGGATCTAAAAACAAACATAAGAACCTACGTAAAGTATTGGGAAGTAATTTCCAGACTTATTGAATACACATTTCTCTCTGCACAAAAATAATTAAAACATTCATGTACTAAATTATTCAAAGTGCACAAGAAATGGTTTAAAAAGATTATATTAATGGCATTAATTTTCTTATAACTTCATCTGAATCTGCTTCCTTATCTACTCAGATATTTTCAGCTACATAATTACATTCTTAATTCTCAGGAAAAAAATGTATTTGCAGCTATCCATTAAAAAAATTTCAATTGTTAAATGGCAAATTAGGAACACAGATGAAAACCTTTATCCTTTACAAAACCAGAAGGGACTCAACTGCATACCTTGGTATTTGACTTGTGGCATAATATTCATGTAAGCCTACTGCTCCAACTAATAAAACACATAACATTACATAACCACACTCCTTCCACTGGAAATTTTAGCAGTATGTGAATTGCAAAATTTCTAGTCATATAAAATTTTCAAAATGATGCTATAAACTGACTATGCAGTGCAAAAGCTCCAAAACATTTGCCAAAATTTCCTTGAAATACAGGAACTCAGATTTATACTTAAGTATTTCACCATAAACTCTGAAGTCCAACCAAATATTTAGATCGATTCTCAGAAAATGGGGAAAGGAAGCTGTAATTTTGACAAGTGGGAATTTCTGATTTCTTCAGTAAGAGAGAACCTGAATGAATGAGACCGTGCAAGTAACACAGCTACTGTCAGATGCACTTCTGAACTTAATTCAAAGAAGAAGAAAACTGTGATAGGAGGATAATCCCTTCTTGGAAAGATAACCTCTACTACTCCTCTAGTTACTGGGTATATTTTTGGACATCAGCAAGCAGAGAGATGGTGGAAGAACCACCCTCACTCCTAAGTCACTGACACAAGCCTGGCATGTGTAAAAGCCAAGACAAAAATCACTACTGGGCAGCCACGGGGGAACCAAAGGGAAAGTCTGCACTCTGCTCCTAGCCAATGAGTTGTTGAAGCCTGAAAACTATGGCCATGATGCGAGCCCCTTCCCTTCTAGTGACAAGCTTCAGAATAAAATAAATGCCTGTATCCAGTTTCTGGTTCAGCTGTCATGCTTTTGGCCCTGGAGACCCTTAGTTCAGTTCCCCTGAATGCATCCACTGCCCAGGAATAGGTGGCTGCACTGTGTTATATGTGGATTTCTATTGTGAGACCTGTCAGCCTGGCACTGTTCACAAAATACCAAAGCTTTTCTGTCCTGATGACTGCTTCATTGCTGTGACTCTGATGATGAATGAGCAGTAAACATGCCACAAAATTAATTCAACCCCATGGCAGATTACCACAAGAAGCTGAAAGTTATAAAAAAATAGACTCACTCTTATTACAGCGTTAAGACTAATAGGTAAATATCATTCACAAAAGGAAACTATAATGACATGAACATAAATGTTAATGTGAGGTTCAAATGCAATTTTAAATATTTATCTTGCAGAGGTAAACAGCCACAGTGAATATCCGAAGAGTAAACACACATTAAATCAATTCAAGTGCTTGCAAACTAATCTGTTCTCAAACACATTTACTTAAAGGCAAAGAGTCTACATCGCCAAGAACCCAGACATTCACTGATGTCAAACATACTTGAAAAGCATCAGCCTCTTATGAGCAGCCATCCTCAACAGGTCAGCTCTCTGCCCAGCAATCAGATTTCCTGGATTTTCTCATCACTAATTCTCAGGACAGTTTTGCTCTCTTTAAAGTTGACATTGAACATTTTTCCCTGAAAGTGCACCCAGGTGTCAAAAAAACAAAAAAGCTCCAGACATCTCCCTGCTGTTTTTAAGATGGAACAGATTTTAAAAAGCCAAAATGTGGATCCACATTCGTCCACCATTTTTGTTTTCATTGTCAAAATCCTGGACTAGAACCCAATTGCAGCATCTGATCTAAAACCCAGGTAGCTCACATGGGCTAAGCAAGCACTCTGTGGAAATGTTGACTTTTCAATGGTTTTGGCTGAATTTATTTTGGTGGTTAATATCCAAATGCTTCACAACTTACAGCTTTGGAAACATGTATTTTTGCCTTAGCTTTTTCTGAACTATAGTTCTGCATGCAGATGAAATACAATAGAAAGTTTCACCAAGTGTGGTGAACTTCTTATTTAGCATGACTGGTAAATGTAGGGACAGACCACCACTGAACACAGACCTCCTGAAACTTTTCTAAGTGAACATGTGATGATATCCTTCGAATGCAATACTAATTGACAGGTTCAGAGAAGAGGCCATATGGGAAACTGGTATCTTCTCTTCATAAGGTAATGGTCGAGCTTCCATATAGAAGAGCCATAGAGGTGAAGATTGTACGAAGGGAGAAAAAAAAAAAAAGCAGTTGGGAACTTTCAGACCGCTCCCTCCACATTATCCATAATATGGTTTATGTATCACTACTTAAAACTATGGAATAGGAAAGTGAAGTCTTGATAGCTCTCTGTTTTAAATGAATACTTTGTTTGTACTTTTTAACACAGGCATCTTTTAAACCTTCAGTATCTCTCCAGACAGTAATTTTGCACATTTTCAGAGCTGGACATTACCTACAAAAGAATAATTATGATGTTCAAAGACGACCAGTTAGAGCTCTTTGTAGTTTGACCACAGTATAACAACAAAGAGTTGGAAACAAGGATATCTAATTTTTGTCTGCATAATGTAACTAATTATACAACAATTCATATATTAAACAAACCTTGTATAAACATAATGCACTCATTTGTAGGAATTCCCTCAGTTTAGTTAAGCAATTGCTTTTCTAATTCTTGAGGTATCATTAAAACCTTCCTAATCTGAACAGAAACAGATGTGTATCATAATGCCACTGTCAAATGTAACCCTTGGTACTTCAATAAATAAATGAAAGAAAAATTATATTTTTCTCACATGCTACTTAATTACTTGGTATAAGAGGAAATAACTGCTAATGACAAAATTAAAGGTTTCAAGACATAATTTTATTAGGCTTTATCATAGAGCAACATTTGTCAAGGTGATTTCCCATTCACATGGGGCATAATATATTTTTTAAAGGAAAAGAATCTAAAACCCTAGTATATTATTTGAACTTGGTTGCTTCCATAAAACAGCAGGAGATTCCTCAGCTATAATACTAAATGATGCCCAGATATGGCGACCATTGGCAGTTTGAACTGAAGATGAAGACAGTTAATGGACCAACATCAGATGTTCTTAGATCATGAAGATGCTTATTTTACAGGATGTTATTATGCTAATAGATTGTAAAAGAGCTTACAAGTACCTGGCTTTAATGTGTTTACCCTTGAAGACCATCCAAAATCTGCTTTGTAGGCAATACTCATGAATTATTACAGACCTAAAAAACAATTACTGTGTTATCATCTGTTTCAGCTTTCAGGTTCATTACTGTAAATGTACATACAGTAAAAATAGTGAGCAATCTAGTAGAAAATAGATCACTTACAAACAGACAATGTAAGAATGATTAGATAAAATTAGGTAAAATTGAAGTCAGATAAATTAAATAAACAGACACTTCCACCCAAAAAATTAGGTCTTTTAGTCTAGGAGTTGTGGAGTATTTCATAAGCATTGGGTTGAACGATAGCCACTGAAGTTCTTATCAAATTCAGCAAGTAATTTTTTCCTGTTACTACCAATGTCTCACTGACAGCTGCTTGGTACCTTTGAGCCTCTAGCAATGCCACCTCCCCTTTTTCCTTCCCAGCTGTTTTTCTTGCATATGAGACAAGGAAAATAGAGTAAGATGGACAGATCAGCCCAGGTTGGCAGCCATCTCTGGAGAAACCAATCCAAATCAAAGCCTCTTAGCATCTGTTTACCAGGTTCCTTGGGGCAATAAATCTCACTTGAAAATACCTGCCTGAGGACATGTGGTCTTCACACTGTGACAGGGCCTGGGTCTCCTTAGACGGACATATGCTTCCCTCTCTCCTGCCACATTACTCTTAATTTAAGAGGTACAGGTCTTGTCAGGCACTGAAACGTGGTACACAGAGTTAGCAGGTAACTCTGCTAATTGCAAATGGTGCCATTTTAACGACAGGTTTTTCAAAAACAAGACCAACGGTACCTTACAAGCAGCAGTTTGCAGCAAGACCTGGGCCCAAGAGGCTGTGCTTGGCAATAGATGCAGGTCTTGATATAGCATTGCTAGGCACAATTTATGGCTATAATTTTGAAATTAAAGTAATACAAAGCACTGAACTGAAAAGAGCTCAATTAACATGCATGAGGCCAAACTTCCTGCTGATATAATTTCTCCAACTTCAATGGAACCGGAACAGAAGTGAATCTGGCTCATTATTTCCTATTCTTCTGAAGACATACAGATGATAGTATCTGTTATACTGTTATCACAGCATGGAAGGAGCTCTGTTATAGTGACCACTAATGCCGTATGCTGGGGAAAAGATAAATGCTATTTCTTGCTTCCAAACAATGAACAGGGAGATTGTATCTAGTCTCACGTAAGCTAATATTCAGTGTAAGCCCTTATATGACACTGTGATAACTGACATACTCCGGCTAACATGAAGCAAGCCACAGACACAGTCTTCTGAACAAGCATATTCAATATTTTAAATACTGTTCTCAGGAAAAAGTAAGGAAATGTAGGACCGAGTCCAAATCCCACTGCAGATGTGGGCAATCTCACTGCTAGCAATGGGGTTTTTCTCAGAGTTCAGACTCTACCCAGGTATGCAGTGATGTCTCACACATTTATTTTTTTGCTTCTAATTTCAGAACTGTAACATATTTCACCTATCCTAGGGTTGGGATTTAAGATACTTTGATCTTGGTTTGCTGATATGTGCTAAGCTGCATGCCAGGCTTTCAAAAAGGAGATGAACTTGTCCCATTAGCTCTTTTTATGCACAGACTTCCAGTCCGCACATACATTCCCTATACCTGCCCTGCACACTAAGGGTTACAATTAAAGAACCATTTCCTTTGGAATGGGACACCAGAAAATTTTGAACATATGTTACTCTGCTTTTATCTGACTTTTTTTTTTTTTTTAAACTTATGCAAACATTGCCACACAGGGCTAAGCTATGAACAAGCATTGTATTTAGCCAGGCTTGATGTCCTTCTAGCACTTAGTCCTTTTACTTTTCAGCAGTAGCAACCCAAGAGATGTCATTAATCTCATTCTACTCTAGTCAAACATTCCCACTGAGGAACAGCAACTAATTAATCACATGAAGATTAATGAAAAATATAAGAGGAAAAGATACTGCAGTTGTTAAATTTAAAATAGCTCCTGTGCCACTATTTAAAAATATATATATATATCAAATTTCATTACAGCCTCATTTGAAGAAATGGTAAGAATTAATATTAACAGCAAATCTTCATTTCTTAGCTAGTCACTAGGAGTTACAAGGCCAAATACTAGCAGTGTGATACCTTTCTTTCTTTCTTTCTATGGAGAATAAAACACAGTTGCAATGCTGGACCAGGAAGATAAAAGTGCGTCTCAAGACATTCCCTGAGAAAACAGGCACTGTTAGAAGATCACTGTGGGTCAGATTTCACAGGTAGGTCATGTTCTGCCATCTGCTAATAGTATCACAGAGTATTATCAATTGAGACAGCATGCACAGTTGCCTGATGAGACACTAGATAGCTATGTAGCTGCATTAGAAGAATTAGCCAGGACACATCAATTTGGTAACCTTACTGTAATGAAATGATAGATGACCAACTGGTGGGAAAGGCCATAGCTTCCTGGATCCATGCAGTATTACCTTCTGAATCAAAGCTGACACTAAGACAGGAACATCTCTCCTCAAGTGGAACAAGCTTTCAAGGAAGCCCAGGCTCTTGAAATAAAAGTATAAACGTAAGTTCAGGAGAAACTGAGCTGCAAAGAAAAGCTTTGTGTTTAAGGAATCTTAACATGTTCTAAAATGGTTCTTCCTATAGCTTTGACAGCTGAAACAACATCCCTTCCTTGCTAAAAGTGGCTTAGAAGAGTAAAGGAGATTTGCTTATGATTAAATGCTGGTGCCCAACAAGTAATGGCATTTACATAAATAAGTTGCAATTACTGGTGCTCTCCTGTCTTGGACATAAGTCCAATGTATATTTTCAAGCGTATGCATGCACAGATTTAAAACATTTTTGCCATGGCCAAGGTGCTACCCAAATGTTGCACTTCATTATTCATATTCTCATCTGCTTCCTAGTGCTGCATTTTGCTGGAACACTGAAGGCCAGCCTCTAAGAAGTTCTGTTAAATTCTGGCCTTCAGATTCTGTCTTCCTTGAAGCCAAAAGAAGTTTGGCAATGGATTTTTGGATCAGGATGTGGTTTTGCCATGGGACTCAAGATACAGTTATAGATCTCTGCATTTTGCATGAGCCTTTACCAGTATTTGGCTTCTAGTGAAACCATACATCAGTAAAAATTCTCTGCTACTTACTATTCCCACCAAATGTAGTCATATCCCAATGGATTAACCTTTCCATAACTTTTCTCGCACCTTCAAAATATGCTACAACTGATCCATGAACGGCTTGTTTCCTTGCTTCATATCTCAGACCAAATTTGTTCACGTTTGTTGTGGTTTAACCCCAGCCAGCAACTAAGAACCACGCAGCCGCTCACTCACTTTCCTCCGGTGGGAGGGGGGAGAGAATCAGAAGAGTAAAAATGAGGAAACTCATGGGTTGAAGTAAAGACAGTTTAATAGGTAAGGCAAAAGCTGCGTGCACAAGCAAGGCAAAACAAGGAATTCATTCTCCACTTCCCATGGGCAGGCAGGCATTCAGCCATCTCCAGGAAAGCAGGGCTCCATCACATGTAACAGTTACTGGGGAAGACAAACCACCATCACTCCAAATGTGCCCCCGCCTTTTTTCTTCCCCCAGCTTTACATGCTGAGCATGATGCCATATGGTGTAGGACATCCCTTGGGTCAGGGGTCAGCTGTCCCAGCTGTGTCCTCTCCCAGCTTTTTGTACACCCCCAGCCTACTTGCTGGGACTCTGTAAGCAGTGCTCAGCAGTAACTAAAACATCCCTGTGCTATCAACACTGTTTTCAGCACAAATCCAAAGCATAGCTAGCATGGGTCTACTATGAAGACAATTAACATTATCCCAGCCAAAACCAGCACAACATTAAAAACCTTATTTGCTCACCATTATGAAGAGGCAATGTCTGACCCTAATTCTCTTGGGAGGCAGCCAGATGCTTTGGCATGTGTAGCAAGATAGAAACACCACAGACTCTGCTGTTGTGGAATATTCAAGATTGCTGCTAAGACATTTTTGCAGGAAGCCCATAAAAATACCTGTGATGTTTCTGGCTAAGAAGGTAAGAAAAAAAAATGCTTCCTGCATGAGTTGAAAATTAGAAGGGATAATTAAATCAACTCAATACAGAAACAACACAGTGATATTTTCTCTCTCTCTCTCTAACACAAAGTTTGGGCTGGTCTGACCTGATTACTGGAGCCCAGGATGGCAAAAGAAATGAGCCAGTGGAAGAAGAAATCACTCTCCAGGCACTTGCTGGCATGTGGTTCTGAATAACAGGAAGAAAGCTGATACACTGTAGGTTCATCAGGATGCCTGTGCAGTAGGTGACACATACCCATGAGTCACATCCTGTTCAAGGCACACATGCTCTGGAACATGTTTGTTGCAAACAATTTTCTTTAGGAGCTGGCTGACTGCTGGGTATGCTGAGAGTGAACCTGCATTCAGGACTGCTAGGACAACCACAAGAAACAGCTGCTCAAGGTTGGCCTGGAAGAGAATGCCCATACATATTGCCAAATGCAGGTTTTGTTTTTTTTTTTAAGTGCCAGGCAGAAAAATCAGACTCCTAGAGCCATTCATGCACACCCATGGGGAACACTGAGCTGCCTTGGTGTTCATTAAACACAGTTGTCCATGCTTCAGTTGAGCTTTGCCTCTGCTCAGGAGAATGACAGTAAAAATGGAAGCCTACCTATTCTGGAATGTATTTTACTCTGGGGTCAGCAACAAATCTGTCCCCTGAGGAAACCTTACTTTGTTCCTTGTCATCTCCTTACACCATAAAGGAGCTTGAATTGTTACTGTCCAAACACTTGGCTCTCAGTTTCCTTCTAATAAACCAGCAGTACAGGAGACCCACCTGGCATTACAAAACTTCAGCTGGCCTTGTCCTTCTTAGGCTCTGTAGGACTAACAGTGTTTATGCTTGTTGCCACCAAAGCCAGGACAGAGCAGCCACAAAATGAACAAAAAAAATTTTCCAGAGTAAAAGTTTAATTATACAGCTGATAAGTGTGTTGTGCAGGTTAGTGCAAAGAGTATATTATTTCAGGCAATGTCATTTATTTATGGAGATATTTATTTTCTTCCACCAGTGTAGACCCAGAACATAACCAATGCAAACAACAGACATGCAAAGGGACTTTGCTCCGTGTGCCGTGAAAGATCAAAACACTACAGAAGCATTGGTAGGTTCTTTAACAGATTCATACTTAGATAATTTAAACACAGTATCTAAGAAATGTATCAGACTTGTCCCTTCAACTCACTTTCATAAACATAAATAGAAAAATATCTAAAATAGATGCACAGAAAATTGCCTGAAGGAACTTCCTGGACAATATTATGTAGAAGATCAAGTAGACCCTTCCAGCCTTGGAATCCAGGAAATACCAAATTTCTTGCTCTACAGTAAGGGGGCGGGGCAAAACCAAACAACAAAAAAAGCACCACCTTTCACTTTTTTTCAGTTGCCCAAGAATTACACTGTATTTTTTCTCTCTAGCTTGTTCTGGTTTAGCCTCTCTGCCCACATTCATACAAATGTGCTACTTACTGGTGCTGCTGTTTGATACAGTCTTATGTTACTTTCTTATGGAGGAGAAAAATTACCATTAGGGCACAGCAACAAATCTACAATCAAGCAGACTGTGTATTGTGCGTGCTAGTTACCAAGGTATCTTTATTATAGCTAAGCAGTTAAATATTGACCATGAAGTTGAGCAAGGGCACAAATGCTTTATCTAAATTACCTTTGATCAACTGGTTTGAGGAGGTTGCTGAAGATAAAGTAGTCTACACGGCTTACATGAAATCAGCCCACATACACACTCGTCCACTGTGGAACTATCAGTAAAACCCTTCCAAGACCGATTGCAGTCTTATAGCCCAGGACTTATGTACTTCATAACTAGTCTATTGAAATACATGTCAAGGTACATTACCAAGGAGTACCGCCAATGTACTGTTCTTTACACAGAAAAACGGCTGTATCCACCTCACCTCACTCACTTCTTTAAGACTGCTAGACAGAGCAAAGAGGACAGGAACGGACATGGGATCCTGAAGTAATGCCACACAGCAGAAATCCAGCTTTGCTCTTTATATGGAGAAGTAAAGGGCAGTGCAGATTTCTGCCAGTCCTGGTTATCCATCTTAAGGACATTACATGAGCCCAACAGGTATCTATACCAGGAGATTGCCAGGCACCAAATAAAACAGGGAGGCATTGCAATATCAACATTCAGGAGAGTTAAAAGCTAAATAAATTAATTTAATTACATTTTCCTAACCTGACCTTTTCCTACCCACCTCCAGACACCCTCTCCCAATTATACACCAGCGCCAGACCAGCCAAAGAGGAAGAGAAGAGACAAAGCGTTGAGGAGGTTTCATCTACCCTTAAAGTAGATGTCATGACCAGTCCTCCGGGGTGCCATCAGCAGTACACTGAATCTGCATGTGCAGCCTGTCCCCAGCTGCCAGCAGACTTGCTGTTCAGCAACACACAGTCAGGGAATGATGGAACAGGGACATGGCACAACACTGCATCACATAAGAGGGCAAGAAGCACACAGAGAGAAAACATCTACAAGCATCTCACTTCTAATCCATGCAGTCAGGACCGAGTTTACACACCAGCCTGATCTGCAGATATGAGATTTAAAATGAGGGAGAAAGAGCGGATCTCCTTTCAATAGGCATGCCCAGCTGGGCTGAAAGATCAGACCCCTCCCAGCACGATCTCTGCGGGAGACGGCCACTAGACTGGATGGACCACTGTGCTGCTTCAGCCCCACAGCCCCCATGAAAATGACGGAGGTAAGCAGAGCGCTCCAGTTACCATGGCATCCCTGACAGCAGCCCTCCAAGTCTTACACTGATGATTTTGGAGTCTGATGTTTACATGCTTCGTTTAAAAGTATAATGATTTAGGAGTTGACAGGATTACACCAGAGCAAAAGAGAAGCATTTTGCCTCAAGGCTTTCTTTAGAAATTAGAAGTATCACTTTTAAATATGCCTACTGGCATTTTAGTGTACCTTTGAGATGTTTCTACTCTGGTATGGCATCTCAAAAGCACAGGAAGAGAAAAATGCAGGTCTTCAACATCTAGACTGTAGGAGAGGGGGAGGTTAATGTCCCCAAGGAAATGGTTTGGGGCTAATGTATGAAATCACTTTGTAATTCAGACTTCCTAACAAGACTTTTACAATAAAGACTCCTAAATCTTCATGCTTTTTGATTGATAAAGTAGGAGTATCCCTGGGCAGAATGAGGACAACAGCAAACATTCTTTAAATTAAAGGGAAAGCAAGCTAAGCAAGATGTGACCCAAATAGCTGAGTGGCAGTGTACAGACAGGATTTTTTGTCCAAGCTTCAGGGAATTTGCTAGACACTGTTCAAACACATACTGCTGCTCCAGCACCACATAGAAACCCCAGAACAAGAGACACGGACAATGATCATAGTCACAACTTCATGCACTTTTTGCTCAGTAGTTCTTACTGTAGCTGAGCCAGATAGACAAAACAAGGACCAAGCAGAAGCAGCTAAAATTGCAGTTACAGCTGATGTTGCTTAAATGTCTAATTGTCACCATTATATGGCTTCAACTTTTTAAAAATAAGTTTCCCACAATTATATCAACTTTTTGGCCTAATTCCAGCGCAGGCTTTAAATGGAACTCATTCTGACAAGATATAGGTTATTGTCCCAATAGAGGCTCATTTGGATATGGGCCACCTGCAATTACCAATGAGCAGAGCTGTGCAAGATTAAAAGCACAGGCAGTATAATTTCTACCTTGTGTCCCAGGCTCTGTGGATTTGTTACTCATCCAGCCTGTCCATCTGGGGAGCAAACAGCATGTACTCCTTGATGAGAAACTCTGGCCAACCGACCAGCTGTGAAAAAAATAGATTACTCTTGTCATTTTTTTCTCCTATGTAATTTGCTGGGAGTAAAAATATAATTTCTTTGAAGGTTTGCAGTTAAAAGAAGATCCAAGGAATGGGCCTTATTTATATTTAAAGTCCACCACACTTTTATTTGCTAAATCCAATTTTGAAGATATATCACTGATGGAACAGTTTGCCCTGTCATTTGGGACACTGGAAAAAGTGAATTTCTGCTATTCAGAGTACTGTCAAAAAACCACAATGATTGTTAAAGGAAAAAAGTTCCTTATAAATGCACTACTGCACTCTATGAGAGAAAGCAGACATTATTTAAAAGGCATTAAGAAAAAGATGGGAAGAAAAATCAGATGCTCACAGGAAACTGAACAGACAGATCTTTTCTTATTCAAGAGGGTTTTGTGCAAAATTCCATGGTTGTTCTTAAATTTTAAGTTACGAACAAGTCAGTGACCTAGAACTGCTCTGAAAAGGCAGATTGCAAATAACAGAATAAATGGCATTATAATACAAAAATTATTCTTTTTGGCTTATATTCAGTTGTAGTTGCAGGTCCATGAGATAGCTGAGACATCACGCTTAAAGAGATTTGCTGCTTGAGCTTAGTAAGCCAAGGCTTTTGCTACAGCTTCTAAGACTTTTTCTAGAAAGCATCACAAGAGGCTGCCAGAAAACCCAACTTTCCTGCAGTAGAGGGTGAGAATCCAAGCACGTCCAGATAGTACTGTGCATTTTAAAGGTATACAAGAGATTTCTGCTCTATGCTTTTTAGACCCTGTATCTGATAAGACAAGACTACTTAGATACGCATGAAAAGCTACTGGTCTTAAAACTTCCCTTAACACATTGTCCCAACTACCAAGTGATTTTAGGAAGTTATTGGTGATTTGCACATCAGCAGGACTTACTACTCAACAGCCATCCTAAACTATACCAACCAGTTGTTATGTATAGATTTAGGTCTATCAGTGCAAGAACCACTCTTTCAGGGACTTGAGAGCAGTGAATATAGTACAACCCCAAACTACAACATGAGGAGTAAAATGCTTTTATATCATTCTGTCATTCCCTACCACAGTTCTAAAATTAAAAAAAAAAAAAGTAAATCCTATTACTTTTTCTATACCTAAAGCAATATAAAAATGGCAGAAAAGTATTCTGAAATAGAGAAAATACTGTTATCCTTTATGATTCCCCCATTATCTTTGCTCCATATGGTATAAATACCCTTCTCCTTTCTACGTGTACTGCACTTTCTATAGTAGGTAATGGAAAGAGATGGATCTCAGTAATTAGGAAGAGAGCGAAGCCACAACAGGAGAATCTGTGCTTGCTGTG